>NW_010235886.1:0-36365 GCF_000690775.1 Eurypyga helias
GGCCCGGGCCGGGCCCTGAGTGGTGCGAGGGTCATGACCGCAGCGACTCACCTCGGAGCCGGGGGCCGTGCCCCAAGATTCACCTGTGAAACGCAGCGAGGCCCCGCGTTGGGGCTACACACCTGAACCCCTTCTGGAGTGAAATGCCTGCGGCGGCTCTTGCTCCCAACTCCCAGCACGTTGCAGCACCCCCCCTCCGAGCAGAGATCAGGCTCCGGAGCCTTTCCCTTCCTGACACGGCCTCTGCTTCCGTCCTTGACCTCCCACCAGGCCATGGGGGTATCCAGGTGCCAAATTTCTGCGCTTTCCTGCTTAAGCTGTTCTGCCTTGTATGGCATCCACTGGGCCAGAGACGACGCCGACGTGCCTGTCTTCATGCCGATCCGGGTTATGCACCTCTGACTACTGACACATCCCTTCTGTTTTAAGTAACTGAAACACACGCACTTTAATGGTATTAACGCACCTCCCCGGTTCCCTGGGATACGTTCAGGTGGGAGATGACAACACAGGCACTGAAAGGGTAGTTCCAAGGCCGCGGGAAGCAGGACCTGTGTGTCTGGAGACAAGCAGTTTGGCTGAGCTTGGAATACTGTGTTTAAACGACACCACACAAGGAATCGAACAAAGCCAAACCAACCAGTTTAGGAAGAGTCCTGCACGCTCTGCCGGGTCGTAGGGTGTATCAGAGGGCTGGAGCGCCCGCTGTCTCGTGCAAATCTACAGCGTGAGGACATGGCTGTGACACTTGCGGTCAAATGTACAGTACTTATTTTCTGTTTGGCTCTGCTTCTCTCTCTTACTTACAATTGAATAGATAGAACCATAGAACCACAGCAGGGTTTGGGTTAGAAGGGCCCTTACAGCCCATCCAGTTCCAACCCCCCTGCCATGGGCAGGGACACCTTCCACTAGACCAGGTTGCTCAAAGCCTCAGCCAGCCTGGCCTTGAGCACTTCCAGGGATGGGGCATCCACAGCATCTCTGGGCAACCTGTTCCTGTGCCTCACCACCCTCTCCAGGAAGCATTTCTTCCTGACATCTAATCTAAACCTCCCTGATTTCAATTTATACCCATTACCCCTTGTCCTATCACTACAGGCTCTTGTAAAAAGCCCTCTCCCAGTACCCTTGTAGGCCCCCTTCAGATACTGGAAAGCTGCAGTGAGGTCTCCTCGGAGCCTCCTCTTCTCCAGGCTGAACAAGCCCAATTCTTGCAGCCTTTCATCATAGGAGAGGTGCTCCAGCCCTCTGATCATCTTTGTGGCCCTCAAGATGGAACTGGATACCTTAAGTTCCGAGTATTTTCAGGATTACTCTCAGCTGTAATTAACTGGAAGAGACAGCAGGTCTCGTGTCTACTCAGCCTGCCACACAGCACCCCTTTACGGGTGGAGACTGTCAGAACTAGCATCAGGACGTAGACATGTTTGCCCCCCGTTTACACAGCTCTCAACCTGTTGTCTGATGTGGATACGTCACTTACAATCCCGCTGTAGCTTGCTGAGCAGGTGGGGAGCACGGCGGGTTTTGTGCATCCTGTCAGCGCAGGCCTCTCTCTGTCCATACACGTAAAAGGCTGCGGTACTTTACGTTGAAGTAGCTGCGGCAAGGCCCAGAACCCAGTGGCAGTTCAGTGAACCGGATTCAGGTGTGACTAAGAACGTCACAGGTGGCCGAAGCAGCAGGGAAGCAGCGCTGCTGTCCTTCCGTGGCTGTAGCCTTTGACCATCCTTTTAGTCAGCGCATAGTGTGCGCTTCAGCGTGGACACTTGTCTCACAGTGGTAAGGTGTTCACTGCTGCTTGTTGTACCGTCAGCTCCTGCTAACAAATTCACGGGTTTTGCAAAAACTTTTGCTGAGTTAGGGTTGAAAATCCAACCTGGAACTTTTTTTACTTTGGCGCACTGACTTTGATTTATCACTGAACAATGCTCACACCATTATGGCAACTGCAGGCTTTTTGACTGAATCTTTTTTGATCCAACCTTTTTGATCCTATTATGAAAAACCTTCAAGTTTAAGTTGTGTAATAAAAATAAAATATGCCAATATATTCAGGTACTGTGCTTGTGTAACTCAGGGAGAAAAGAAACCGCTTGGTTGGTTGTCAATGCAGCTGTGTTTTCTGCAGGGCCGTGCTGGTATTTTTCAATGCCTTCTTGCACAGTGGAAGTGATGAAATTCCAAATGATGCAGATGAGCATGTTATATTTTGATGACAAAAGGCACAGCTACACAACCATCTCATGTTGATCCGTCACTTCCAAGAAAGGATAGACAACTTTTGTTTTAGTGTCCTTCTGCCACGCTGTCTGTGTTAGGCAGAGACGTGTTTCTTCCTCCGCCGCTGTCCTATGCACGCAGCAAGCTAGACACCTAGCAGGCACCGTAAGGGATTAGGAGAGAGGGAAAAAGAAAGACGTCCTCTCCACTATACACATGAAAACACCAAAAACTAGGAACAACTACTTACAGAATTTTACTGTGTCCTACATTTATGCAGCTTCTTGAAATTAAGCACTGAGATACCTTATTTTAAGCACATTACTGATTTCCAGAACATACCATATACAAAGGTTCATTTATAAAAGGTCAGTAACTGCTTTAACAGATTTTGTAACAAGTAGTCACTTGTCTGATACTTTGATAAAGACTGCAACAGGTTAATAGGCTGTTTATTGCCATGGTTTATGTGGTGTCTTCTACTGATGGGCTTGTAACATTTTCAGTGTATCCCACTCCGTTTTCAACATGCTAGTAAAATACATTAATAACGTGCAATCTTTATAAGCCCCCTTAAAATGCAACCAGGATATAATCTTTATTGAAATAAGACCCAAACAGGTGCTCTTTCTTGTATTTAATGGAGTGGATTTAATACTGAAAAAATGTGCTGCCAGCCAAAGAACAGGCCCTTGTGTGTGCTGGTTGTGCGAGCGACATTTGCCAGTTGCAATGAACTCAGACTGTGAAATTCAAATAGCCACTGCAGGTTATCTGTGCTGAATGACTAACACCACCTAAGTTACGGTCTGTAATTGCACTCTAGTGATTAATGCATTAAAGGACTGATTTCTTACATGTAAGACACTTAGCAAGTGTGTATGTTACTGCACCTCTGGGCTCTCTTGTAATGTACAACAGGCAGGTGAAATACGTGATCATTTCCCAGAGGCTTTTTCTAAGGCAGGCTGCCACCCACACAAGATCAACGCTGTAATAAGGTCATTATTTCTGCAGACATGCATTTTCATATCTCGCATAGGTAATGACAGCGAGTTCTTTTACCTTATGAGTCTCCGATAGAATTATCATATTAAATACCAAGAATTACTTGGGTTTTTTCCCCACCTGGATTTCGGAACAAACTTAGGAAAATCTGTGTTGTTCTTAATAAAACTCCAGCTTTAAAACAAAAAAGCCAGCGTGGGTTGTGTTGAGTGTTTGGGGAATTATTAAAGTGTTTTTGAAAGCTTTCATCAAAGCAATGAACTCAACAGTCTGTCTGCAGAATGGATAGAGTAAGAAAAGATAAATTTCTACATGTACAAAGATAATGATTCTCCCTTTATGCATTATAGAAGGATCCAAAATGAACCCCGACAAGCCAATTTTTTTCCTGGCTTAGGTAGCATCGATTTTCATCTGAATGTGCTGCTGTATGAGCTTCATTCTTTCTGAGACTGAAGACTTTGGAGAGGCAGGTTTTCGCATTTATATACCTTTATAGCCTTGGCTACCACTGAGTTCAATTACAAGTATGACTGTATTAATTTGAGCAAAGAAAAGCAAGATCAGTAAACGTAACTGAGCAAAGTGCTCAAAGTGCTCTACCAGTCTCGACATAAGAATAATTCACCATATTGCACTTTAGCTTGGAAATGCCCATATTTTCATTTTAACACACGCTAAAACCACAGTTCTGTCTTTTGAAATCAGCTTGGTCAGATGTTGGTAAAAAAGCTCAAGAGTTGCACTTACCCTGCTTTGGATTCTGAAAAACACGGCAAAAAATATGCAAAGGGGTCGTGTCTGAGGAACTCATGCAGCCAGCTTTGCTTCTCTCCAATGTTGTAGGAGAAGAATGTACTCCCACACTTAAAAATACATATATATGTATATATATATAAAAATACAGTCCCGGATTGTCTGGCCTCCACAGCTGCACAGGGCAAATCCCTACTTTGGGCCCTGCTGCCAGGCCAGCCAGACGCAGGAGCAGCTTCCCCCGAGGTCACTCTGAGCAGAAGGAGACCTTTGTTCAGGCAGTGCCTGCCGGCCCGGCAGCTGTTCCCTGTATTCTGCAAGGAAAAAAGCTGACCAGAGCCGAAACCTGGTTTTATACTAACCTAAATAAAACATCGGGACTGTAGTAAATTGCCCTAGGACAGCTTTCACGTTACTGCCTTGTCCGGCATCCGTATGTGAGTGTATGTACGCACGCACTCGTGAAAGCTGAGGTCTCTGCCCCCAGAAACCTCCCTGGAATCACGCAGCACACACAGGATTAGGTGATACAGGAGAGCGAGCCAAGAAATAATTACTGCAGCCTTAATGAAAAGGGAAGATGGAGGTAAAACAAAACCCGCTGGTAACACCAAAAGAAATGTCCCGTGAAATTGAAACCGCTGACAGTAGGCCAAGGGTCCGCATGCGGCTGGGGTTTAAAAGTCAGTGCCTCCACGACAGCCCCATCACTCCTGTTGTGCTGGAGACGCCTGTCCGTCAACAGCAGCGTGCTCAGCTGGGATGGCCGGATCGCTCCTTTCTGACCGCTTCTGCAGGTGTGGAAATGACAGATGAATCACAACCTGCCACGTTCTGCCGTTCAAAAACACAGAGGGTGAGGAGAGCGCAAAAACAGCGCATCACTTCTTGCACTCCCAGGAATATGACTCTTTTAAGGATCCCCGGTGTGGTTTATTAGCTGAGCGTGCATTATCCTAGAGAAAAAAGTCCTTAACGCTTGTTTCACGTGGAAAGATGCCTGCAGGCATCAGGAGAATAATCTGAAATCTCGTTACGAGATCACGCTTTTACCAAGCACCGGGAGGTGGTGATGACCTACCCAAGCTCAAGAGGGAGGACTGCTGGGCAGCTGCGTGATTTCCCAAGCTGGCCGGCCGTCCTGCTGCTGCTGCTGGCACCTACACCCAGGGTGGGAGAAGCCGGCGCAGCCATGGAGCTGTGCCAGAGCCGGTGCTTCCCGGCAGTACCCTGCCACCGCAGCCCCCTCCCGGAGGGGTGACCTGCCCCTCCTGCCCCACAGCAGGTAATCGCATCGACTGGGGGCTCACCTGCCAGGACAGAAACGTACAGCTGTAGTGCCGCACCTCACCCCATGCCCAGTTTAGCCGCACTCCAAGCGGTGCTGCTTGCGCTCCCGCTTTTGCGCTGCCAGCAGGCTGCCAGCCAGGAGTAACTGGAGAAAGTGCCTGGAGCGGGATGTCACGTCACTTCTGGCTTCACCCACACCTGAGAGCCCAACCTTCCCGACATGAAATGTGTTTCCCTTTTGTATGGCCTCTTCCTGCATTTTTCCTACCTGCTGTGACCTGACAGCAGTTTCTGCTCATTTTGTGCTGTCAGCACGAGCCCTAAACCACTGCTCTTATCTACGCCTGTTCCTGCCATGGGAAGTGCTGTCCAAGGAAAAGACAGACGCTGCAGAGGCTGAGCTGTGAAGGCAACGTGCCTGGCCACCGCCTCACAAATCTATCTGCCTGAACACAGCACACTTGCCATTGTCACTAACCCCGCAGGTTGTTGGTATTTGCTGTTTACTTTGTACCTTTGCAAGAATTTGGTGCGTAGTCACCTTTGCTGCTGGTTTTCCTGGCCACTGCACGAGTATTTGTACTGATGGAGCTGTGTGGGTCAAGGCTCAGCACAGATGGGCTACAACAGCATAACCTGGTGTCTCTCGCACTGGTGTACATGGCGCTACTCCAGGAACAGCCTTCCGCAGTGAACAGCAGTTGTTTTTTAAGGGAGCAGAATCAATTCTCTGTGACCGTGCCAAGGGGTGAAGCAGTTGCTCAAGTAGAGCCATTTCCCAGTTATCACAAATTTGGGCTTTTGATTTTTGTTTTGCATTTCCTACTTTCTTAGAACTACCCAGAAACAGCTGCGTTTGGCATCTGCACGTGAGTCCATCTACATTTGGAATTTAAAATCCATCGCAATCTGCTTGGCATCAGTTTCCCTGTAAGCTTTCAGCATGTACTTACTGCTCTCCACAGTCCTTCTTCATTTCTTTCTCTGTGGCCCCACTAATTAAAGCCTTAGCTCATTTTCCTTTTAAGGTCCAAACTCTTCTTCACTCTGTAAGAGAGAAAAATGCTCATCAAATGTCAAAGGTCTTCAAGCTGCTGCATTTGCGTTGCAGCCAGTGGTGATTGCAGGGAGCTCGCTCTGACCAGCAGCCTGGGGCGTATGCTCTTCTCACTCCATAAGCAAATCTTTCCCACAAAGGTTAAATATGTACTTGCACAGCAGCGGCTGTTTCTTTTCAGCAGAAGCACTTGGGAACACAACTTATATCGAGCTTTGAGATTTCAGTGCAATCATGGGCTAATATTTTTCTGGTTTACATGCTGGTTTTTCCTTCCAGGGTCCTAATTCTGAACATGAGAGTTGGCTGCCCTGTTGTGAACCTCCCATTCTTCAAGCACATGACTCATCTGAACAGCAAAATGAAGGCACAGGGACAGCACAACAACGAGGCTACTCCTAAACCTCGGGTTTTTTGTTTAAGGTTTTTAAAGTTTGTTTAGCTTTCCATGGCACTCGCTCTGTGGCTGTTATGAAAGTACTCACCCCCTCATACAGCTGGGCCTGCAGAACACACTGATAGAATGATCTGATGGTGCTGTGTGCGGCTGATGCCAAAAACTAAGAAGAGGAACCAAGGAAATGACAGTGCACTGCCACGGGGGGAGGAGGCCTATTCTGCCATGGACTGTGACTATACCAGGTGCAGCGGGGGCTGCAGCGCCCAGCATACCTGAGCGAGCAGGAGCAGCAGCGTGGGCAGCAAAAAGCAGCCCGGGAGGCAGAGCGCTGCTCTCTGCCCACTGCAGGCAAAGACATCCTGTTCTTGTGTCGTCCGCAGACGTGGCCACGGGATGCGCAGATGTGTGCTGCAAGCGTGGGCGCTCGCGGAGACCCAAGGCCCCCTGTCACTTCTTGATGATTATTGGGGAAAAAAGTCCCCTTTCTACTTAGTCTTCAGTCTTGGACCACAGAATTACATGGGGTTCAGTCTCCTTTTGGGCTGATTATCATTTAATTCCTTCAGACACGATACCCACTGCCTTTCCTTCTGAAAAAACCCAAAATCTAAATTTATCTTGGGGGTTGGTCTTTTTTTATAAATTATTTATAGGTTTTAAATTATGTAACCAAAAAAAAGCGCTTTTCGCAGATGAGGGTGAGTGGCGGGTTGGTGCTCTTGCCAGCACTGCCAACAAACCGAGGCAATGCCCCTTGTGCTGTAAACCGACAGGCAGGCCTGCGAGGATGAAATCACGTTTCAAAATTGCATTTGGAAGGCAGAAAATCCTCTCAAGAAAATGTGTCCGCATTAACGGATGGAAGTAATTTCCTCCCTTGTTAGATATCCTAGAGCAGGCAGATACTTGATTTACATCTGCTGTCTCCTAGTGACATAAAATATGGTTTGGTGACACAGTCTCAGCGAAGAAGCTGAAGGTCAGGAAACAATTAATCACTTTCTTGCTCATAATTTAATACAAAGATATCCAGGCACATTTAGGATACTCAGGCATCCAAAGATGAAGACAGCACTGTGCTGGATTTAGAAGGTGTCTAAAAGGGGAACTGTCTTGCTTTCGCGTGCTTGTCAGTGCCTAGAGCAGCCAGCGGCTGTTGATGACCCTACACTCCACAGCCCTGTGTTGTGAAGGCTTAAACGAATGCAGAATATCAAGATGCACCCAGTCTGCCTCAATTCACTGCAAACTGCGTAAGGCAAGTACACTCAGAGAGCTGGGTGGAGTTTCCAGAGTCCAGTTTTGCATTAAGGGAGTGTAATGCTAAAACCTACCTCCCCTTGGATGGGAACACATGGCCTTCCTCCTGCTTCTGGGAATCAGGAGATGAGGACTCCCGACTGCACGGTCAGAAAAAACTCGTTGGTGAAAGGGGCTCTGTGGTCCCAGTTCCCACCCATTTCACTGGAACCCGAGGGCAGTGGATATATCCAGAGCATCCTGTCTGTAACAGCTCCTAGATTCAGAATTTCAGGGAGCAGGAAACTGCCAGACCGGAGAAAACTGACTGGACAAGGCTTCATTACCTTTAATGGTGCTGCTGCTTGGCGGTTCTTCCCCCACTTTTTCCATAAAACAGAGAGTACAGTCACCTGAGTCTTGCTGTAGCTATGTCTATCTCCACTAAGATGGTTTGGTGGATGATCAGCCCAGCCCCGTAAGCCTCGCTGAAATGCTGGACGCCTTGCAGCTGCCATGATGTCCTGTTTAAGGGCGGGCTTCAGCGCTGCTGTAGCTGTTGCTGCACACCACTGCAACAGGAATGGATACCTAAGTGAACCTGGGGAGTCACAGCGGCACTTCTCCTCCCAGGTGGCTGCCCAAAACCCAGTGGAAACCCAGGCAGTGGGTGTGCAAGCAGCCAGCTAACTTTGCAACTTGGAATAACCCTCGTTTTTGCTGCCACCCTTCAGTAAAAGACAATTATACCAAACTCCAGTAACTTCTACATCAGTGATAGACTGCAGACATTTAAAGTCCTCATCAACGAACAGCTATGCTAAGCTAAATTGTTCCACTGAACTTTTTAGTAAGTAATTAACCCTGAATTCTCAACAACAGGCAGCTATGATAATGGTTATGAAAGAAGTAACAGCCCGTTGCACAGTTGCTAGCACGAGAGCACAGAACAAGGCAGATGAACAGCATGTGCTGCCATTGAATTAATAGAAGGGACACGGGTGGCCAAGTGTGATCTCCTGACGGGTGGTAGAGTTCCAGAGGGCTGAGACTGCTGCTGGAAGACACTTGGTTTGGCAAGAGCAGCGTGTACTCAGCAGTAGATGGATGGAAGTCAGAAGCGGCCGGTAATAAGGAGCGTTAAAAATAAATCTAGCCTAATTAGTTTACCAAAAAAAACCCAGATGTGAACCTGACAGCTCAGCAAGTGGCAACTGTTTAGTTCCAGCAGTTATCCTGGGGACAAGAAATTCATACTGGAGCACCGGGCAGCAGACAGATGAGGTGACCTGCCATGCACTCCGTGCTCCCTAGCTGGACCGTATCAGTGCCCATTTTCTGAAGCTGTGAGCTCATCAGTTTCAGAAAAAAGGATGTCTTTAAAATGTCTTACCTTGAAACACCCTAAAACACTAGCTAATTCTTAAAAACCTTGGCTGCTGTGTTTGCAGAGGAGCATTCACGTGCCCCCGTGAATTCTGAGCCCACGAAAGATCATGAGCTGGCAGGCTGGGGGCCGAGGCATGTAGGCACACCATGCACGTGGCAGTGTGGGCTCCCCTCGGTGTCCCTCTCTAGCCGTTTTCATGGACCATTTGTCAGCAGAGTGAGGAGCTCCATGTCCCTTCTCGTCCCCTCTGCTGAGAACGGCAGTGAGGAAGGCAGATGAGAGCAACCTCTTAGGAGGGAGAGGTTGTGTCCTGCTGGGTACTGCACTGCAACTAAGCAACTTGTTTTGCTTCCCAGCATGACTGAGGTAGCAGGATGAAACTGGAACAACAGTATTAGTTAGGGGGGGGGGAAAAAAGGAGACAGGAGAAGTATAAGCAGAGGGGAAACAGAAGGTAAACAGAGTAAAATGGAAAAGGTGGATCCAAATCAAAACCAAGGCCCTTACTGCAAGCTGAACCAGTGTGACCACTGAAATGCAGCGCTAATGGAAAAGAGCTGCTGGACTCCAAAACAGGAAGCTTGTCTTCCATCCCTGCCTCTTGACTTTCTTTTGAACCGGCTGTAGTAAGAAAACAGCTCCCTCTGTTCTTACTGGAGACCATGGGGAACTTATCCATGTCTCCTAGAGATTATTAACTGTCTTTTCTTCCTTCTCCAAGTTCCTTCTTAATATATTTTATCAGACAAATCCAGTTTTCCTGGGTTAAAAAATGTCCCCACGTAGCAACTCCCCCTGTCCTGCAGGGCAGGCCCTTTGCCTTGTTGAGGAAAGCTGCCTCAGAAAAGTCAGCCTTATCATTCCCATTTCTGTAAGGGGACTGCGTGAATTATTAGAAGTCCATTCTGAAACCTGGACAACAAATAATTTAGTCTCAAGCTAACACCCATTCCGTTATTGTTAAATACCATACCTCACTGTCCTGGAACAGGTAGGGCTGGAAGAATGGGCTGCACGCTGCTATATAATGGCAGTGACAAGAGAAATCTGTAATGCACGCAAGAAGTTACATACATTATTCTGGGGAAGAAGGATTTGTCTGTCTGTTCTGGCTGCACCCCCTGGCCTGGCACTAGGCAAAGGAGGGCCTGTCTTCCCTCTGCCGCAGTCCCATTCCTTTGGGAACCATGTCAAAGGGACTGGACATGCCCTTGACAATGTGAGATGGTCCTAGGTTTGGGGCAGATGTTTCCTTTCTAGTTCTTTCTGTCCCCAAGTCCTCCCTGGGAATGCACGGGAGCCCATGAAGAGGAGCTTGAGATGCGCTTCTGGCATCGGTGCTACCCCTCCTCTGACAGCTGACATGGTTGAGCTATGCCACCATCCGCAGCATGGCACAGAGAGGCACAGACAGTTTTTGGGGTGTGGGAGGCAAGCTTTGCATAAACCTGACAATGGTTTCTGCACTCCAGTGCCTGAGCTGCTCTTTTTCTGTGAACTCAATAGGTGTCTTCAGCTAATTGCCGAGAGAGGATTTACTACACCTAATGCCTAGGGGAGTATTAGAAGGGCTGCATTCATTTAGCGACCTAAGATAGACACAAAGACCAGAAAATCCCAAATTTGGATTTGTGGCAGAACAAAATTCTGAAACCAATGTCACTTTAATGCAACAGGGTTTAATTCTCAGGATTTTATTGGAGTTCAGCCCACGTTACATGAAAAGCTTCTACTGGTGGAATAGAGAGTATTTCTGGCTGTGATTTTGTCAACTGCTGACCAGTTTGCCCAGTCCCATCAGTCTGGAATTAGTCTATATGGGGAAAACCATGCATCAGCCAAATTTAGTTCTCACAAGCTGGGAATCTCACAGAAACAGAATGAGAAGCTCACGTCGTGCATCCCACCCCAGTGTTTTCCTGGCCCCTATTTATTTAAAAGTCTTTAAAAATCTCTCATAATAGAGGTTTTTGACACCTTTCTTGGACCATCTCTCCCTGCTTGTAACCACCCCTGTGGCTAGAAGGTTTTTCCTAATATCAAACCTAATTCTCTCAAGCTGCAATTAAGCCTATTATTCCTGTCCTACTTATAGGGATAATTCTGGTTTTCTTTTCAAAATACACTTCTACAAATCTATGTGTCCCCTTTGGTCTTTTGTTTTTCACATGGAACACTACATGATCTCTAACGTGACCTGTGAGGCTAGGCCCTTCCAAACCTCTAATAATTCTTGATTCTGTCTGCTTGGCTTCCCTCCAGCTACTTCACATTCCCCTCGAAGAGGAAAAAACTTGCTCAGCATTTGACACACTGCTCTAGCTGAGGCCTTGCTAGTGCTGAGCAGAGCTGAAGGATTGCTTCGTGCATTTTCTAAGTTACAGTTCTGTGTAAACATCCTTGTATTGACATTTAACATTTTTGTATCAGCCAGGTCATGTTGACTCATGCTCAGGTTGTGATTCACTCCCTGCAGAGCTCCTGCGAGACCTTGGATCCCCACCCTTCCCCCCGCATACTGCAGGTCAAGCCCTTGTTCATAAGTTAGTGTTGAAGGCTGACATATTGCTCATTTCTCCTCCTCCTTTTTCATTTTTAGAAATACTGTCAGAGTGAAGCCAGTTCTTGTTTTTCTTCCCTGGATTTCTCAGTATGGTCTCTTTCCCACCTCTGCGGAAGGCACACCGGTTGTCTGTTTTCACTAACATGCTGCTTCTCCCCTCACCAACCAGGGGTTTCCTGGGTTTGTTTTTATTTCCATCCATGTAACTCCAGCGAAAACAGCTCATGATTGCATGACATGCTCATCCTCCCATCTGGTTTCATTTGCACAGCAAACATAGTCATGACCTTACCTGCTCTCTAGTCTCTTGGGGCTCTAAGCGTATCCTCTCTCCCGAAGGTTTGGCTGCTGGGGCTCTGGGGTGTTCGAGGTTGACCTGAGGTCTTAGGCCAGGGAGCTGTGGGGTTTTCCAGGTTGTCCAGGGAGCTGGGGCAGGCTGGGGAGCAGCAGGGGACAGCCCTCAGTCCAGGGCATCGGCGGGTGGGTTGGGGCACAGGTGCGGATCCAGGGGCAGGCAGACTTCATGAAAATTCAAGTTCCATGTGGAAGAAAAAAACCAAAAGCAGCAGAAACAGTCTCCTCTTTCCCCTCAAATATTCAAGCATGCAAAAACCCCCAGCTCAACCACACAAGTAATCCCCGCAAAATGTCCTTTCAGGATGAAAAAGAAAAGGTAACAACCTCTCTTTTCCCTCTGCAAGTTATATTTAGTACAGTGCTATCAAAGAACTTAAAGCAATGTTAATACATCAACGTTTTCTGGTGTATTTGCAGTTCTGCACTTTAAAAAGTAAAAATGGTCTAATAAGCCATAAATTTACATTTCTTAAGTTACCCTGTCTGGCCCTCTTAACAAGAAGATGGCAATACAATACACAGAGCCGTGTAAATCTGTAAAACCACAGAGCTCTGAGTCTTAATCAGAAGCTTTCATAACAGAAATTAATAAATGGGAATCCAGAAATTTAATAAGGAATGAAATTTCACAAGCTGTTAAAAGACCAGCAAAGACAGGTTTCATAATATTTTATGGGGCATCTAAGGTAAGTTCAATACTTTTCAATGACATTATGAAACAAAAATCACTTAACTGACCGTAGGCTCGAGACGCGCTGCAGTTCAAGGTCGGGGTTACAGCACCCTCGGCTTGTTCGCTGGGGTGACAATCCTGAATTCCACCTGGTAGTGCAAATACCTCTGGAAAAGCATGGGACCGAAAAAGGAAGGGCTAGCAAAGAAAGTACTAATACCCGACAGATACAGCTCTGGGATAAACCTGAAGATACGACTGCAGTTGAGACAATTTCAGCAGAAAAAATGCAAATCTTACGTAAGGAAGAATGGAGGATAATGTGGAATATAACTTAACTTCCAATACCAATCACTGCATTCTCATCAATGATACCGTAGAATAATTGAGAGTATTGCAGTAAGTCACTCTCCATTACACAGTTTTTTGTCTCCATTTGCTTCTGGCTGTCACACAGAGTTGCTGACAGGATGCCAATAAACACTTTCTTGAACGGTTGCAGCACATCCATCATTCTACCAGCCTGACTCATGCGCGGGGCCACCAGATGCAACCACGATACACATAAACCATCATGAAAAAATAACAGAGCCATCCTCCACTTAGGGCAGTAGAGAGATTATTCGGTTACCCCGTACCTAAATCCAGAACTCAGCCTCATTTTTCCCTTTGGTTTGGATTAGCCCACACGATGGCATTCCCTATCATTAGCATAGGGTGAGTTTTTCCTTCAAACACTGCCGTACCTTTCCTTTGCGCTATACCAAAAACAAGACGAGAAAGTCTGCTTGGCTTTCAGTGTGTGTATGAAACAGCCAGGAATCTTCCTGGGACATAGCCTGTGACACCACAAAGGCGAACCGTTCATACAGGCTTCAGCACACTGCTCTGGCGCAGCCTGCTGAGGAGAGAAAAGCCCCTATGGCAGCCGTGTGGCATCTATGCGAGCTGCGCCCCGGCTGCACCCCTCTCATGGGCTCTGCTTAACCAAACCCACTCTGCCCTGGCTGTTCTGCTGCTGCCATAGAATCATAGAATGGTTTGGGTTGGAAGGGCCCTTAAAGATCATCCAGTTCCAACCCCCCTGCCATGGGCAGGGACACCTTCCACTAGACCAGGTTGCTCAAAGCCTCATCCAGCCTGGCCTTGAACACTTCCAGGGATGGGGCATCCACAGCTTCTCTGGGTTACCTGTTCCAGTGCCTCACCACCCTCTCCGGGAAGAATTTCTTCCTGATATCTAATCTAAACCTCCCTGATTTCAATTTGTACCCATTACCCCTTGTCCTATCACTACAGGCCCTTGTAAAAAGTCCTCTCCCAGCACCCTTGTAGGCCCCCTTCAGATACTGGAAAGCTGCAATGAGGTCTCCTCGGAGCCTCCTCTTCTCCAGGCTGAACAAGCCCAATTCTCGCAGCCTTTCGTCATAGCAGAGGTGCTCCAGCCCTCTGAGCATCTTCGTGGCCTCCTCTGGACTCGCTCCAAGTGGTTGGAGCTGGTGAAAGAAGTGAGGAAAGGAAAAAAAAGGCCAACTACACACGGTCAGGTAAGTCAAAAGAACTGAAACTGAGCTTTATTTTTGTCTTAAAAAGTATTCTACAATAATGGCTCAGAATACTACCACAACGTTCAGGGGCAAGGCAGTGCTCTGGGCTATGACTGTAGATTACTCTAGTATATATATCTATTTGTAGGAGCTTAGGAAAGGTTGAAGCAGCGCAGTTCAACATTTCTTAAGCACGTATTTCATAATTTTAGCGTTTTCTAGATCTCTCATATTATAGCAGGATTTATCAAATGCAATGTAGTCACAGAAGTCTTGCATAAATACAAATATCAATACTTTACCTTGAATATTGTATATGATATAAATTCTGCCTTACCTTTAAAAAAATCTCCAGACCATTATGTGACCTGGAGTCTTTCCTTTTCCTTCTCTTTAAGAGTTTTTAAATATATATATATTTATACATATTTGCTATATATATATTACATATTTGCTATCTTACATTAAAGTACATCTGAATCCCATCATTTCTGTCATATTTTCTGCAGACATAGTCTGAAACAAAATCACCAACAACCAAATCAGAAGCTTCCTGGTTAACACAGGGAAGCCAAAGAGGATCTTTCCTCTTTTTTTGCATTTCAGTACTAGTGTTTTTTAAACTTGTAAGGATTCTTCATAAACTAGACCATTTAAAGCAGTCTTTATAAGCAAATGTACATACTTTGACATGCTTTTGTGAGGCAGTTAGTATCAAAATCCAGTAGTATTTCTTACAGAACCATATGACTTTCTGCGATGCAGATATACATTTCTAAAAAGCCACAGTTCTTTTTCTACATCTGCTCTCATCAAATCCCCAGGATTCATTCATAAAACTGCTGCTGTTCCAAATGCTGATGCTGTTATCTCCGCTGTGGATTAAGATGTACACCCAATCTGGTGACATCGTCACGTAGAAGATTGATAAGTAGGAAAACACCCTCCCCAAATCCACAGATAGTCTTGTCTATCTCTAAATCCTCATGATTCATGTCACCCAACAGTGCAATGCGGCGAAGACATGTCTCTGTGCAGGCTAAGGGTCGTCTTCCATCAAAGGAATCTCTAGGGGGAAAAAGAAATGGCATTGATTGCTGATTGTAACTTCCCTTTTGCAGAGTATTAGTATTAGCAATTCCGCAGAAATAGAAATGGACATTGCAAAAACCTGAACACCACATACAGTGTCTCCAATTCTAGACCCACTTACGCACTAACACCTATGTGAACGTTAACCTGTTAAAACTACCTGGATTTTTAAAAACAATTTAGGCCCACAAAAACCTAAATGCAAACATCCTTTCTACTACATTAATTACTGAAAATCAGCATTCAGAGTAAGCAGAGACTTTCGCTGGCATTGCCATAATTTCTCCCTCTTCCTTCTAGCTGTCCTCTTGCCCCGTGATGCCATTACAAGTTAGCCCCAACTCTCTGAAGCAGGAAGACTTCCTCCACCCACACTAACTTTAGGACACCGGGCTTCAGCTCAGCTACCGATAGATCACAGAGAGAGTGCTTTACCCAGTGACTCTCAGTGAATATGGAGAGCAGGATCAGAGCCACTCCTTTTAATGTCTCCAAGGAAAGCTGTCCAGTTTCCTTAGCACGCTGAGCAGCACACTGTACAGCCCCATTAGAACTCAACGAAATTATATCAGTGCATGCTCAAGTTCCATTTGGATGCAGACCATAACATATGGCAATTTCCCTTCTCATACATGGTCCTGTGGGCACCCTCCCGTTATGCCCCAACCCCCATGTCCGTGGCTTAATGCGTACGTGCTTTAGACTGAACAGTTTGCTTTACACGCAGACACGATGGATGAGCTTGTTAATAACGGCTGCTAATTTTGGCTCAGTATGAAAACATGATTTGCTTTCCATTTTAAGGAGAAAATCCTGTTCTTTGCTGTGAAAGCCGTGGCATGTGAGGGAGTTGTGAGTGGAGGAGCTGAGGAGCAGATGCACGGATCAACACAGGCAAGATGATGGTTGGCTGTGCTGCGGTACACAGGTGCCTGCTGACATCCCTGTGGATAAGGCTGCCGTTACAGGGTCTGCACGGGAACCTTCTGGCCTGGGATTCAAATCCCTTCCACCACAGCTAGCAAGGCTGTACCACAGACACGAAGCTCTATGACCGTGGAGTAGGGTGGTTCCAAAAATGTCCAAATTAAGATGTGGACAAAACCAGGGAGAAAGTAGGAGCAGTTCAGCTGGGTTTATTCCTGCCCTGAGAGTACAAACTAATGATGGCTCCTGTCCACGGACTCACCCACTACACCCATGCAAGACTCACCATCTGCAATATCGATCTGCGGGCTCACGGACGCAGCCTCCCCAGCAGTGCTACGGGGCACATCAGTTCGATCTGGACCAGGAAGTGCTGCCGCTTGGCACGCGGGGGACGGGTACAAACTTTGGAGCAGTTCAGAGGAGCCCGACCTACTGTCACAGGTCTCAGATTCGCTAGGCAGCGTGTCTGTAATCCTGGGGCCGGGGTACGCGGGAGGATTCTGATCTTCCGTCTGCAAAATCTGCCCCTGGTCTGTGGTCGCTGAGTATCCGGGTGCCAGAGCATTCAAGCCGCTGCTTACAGCTTCATCGTAGGAAGGCAGCATGACAGGAACGCCATCCACCACCACAAAGTCGGGGTCACCCATGGAGCCCTCCTGGTTGCCTCTATGTCAAACACAGACGAGTTACCAAAGGGAGCAGGAGCGTGTCAGAAGCACCTCAGAGCAACCACTGGACTTAAGGACACACAGCACTTTCTAACCAGGCAAAATGAAGCTACAGGGTCATTAACGTTCACAGAAATGCTTGCTTCACAGGTCTGCAACTGATCAGGTGGAATCTGTTTCAACCGGAAAAATGAAACCAGTAATATGGAGAACAATTGCGAGAAGGGAAGGAAAACAGGTGCTTGGAAGAGATAAGGAGCACCATTTGCCGTGCCATGCACAGCAGGTCTCATGGATATAAGATCACAGACGTAGTTCACCACTCAAAACTGTCTGAACCCCTGGAAGGATGTGTGCTACCACACAAAAGTACATTTACAGCCCGTGTAAACAGGCAGCGAGGTGACTACTGCTGGCTGCCAGGGCTTTGGTGGCCAGATTTGTGGCCTCCTTTAGGTCTTACTTTCAAAGGATGAAGGCTTCCTTAACCAGTATAAGCTGGTTTCTTTATTAAACAAAACATTTGTATTGATTGGGAAGGTATGTTGAACCCTAAAGTATCTATTTATTAGCCAATTAAATAACAGTACAGTCCTAGCAGGAGGGAATTGTCCCAGGTATCTTTAGGACATAAAAACAGCTAAAAAGAAGAGGAGAGAAAGCTATTTCAGCAAACTAGATGAGTATGGACTATAAAGCTATCCATGGTGCAACCCATTACCCTAAAGATCTTCCTAGTTATAGACACAGATGCATACTACGTCCCTTATACTGTATATACGCACACAGAAATGTATATAAATTTACACATTACTTATATAATCTGTATACTTCCATGTACACATTTCTTTAACGTTAAGATCACCAAATCCTTTCTGCTGCAAATATTTACTGACATACAGCTTTTTCATCTCGGTTTTCTGCACGTGCTAGAATAAAAAAACGGGAAAAAGCAAGCGCAGGAGAGGAGTCGCCACACAGTCAAGGTCCACAGCAAACTGAGCAGATGGAAAACAAGAAGAGTTTAAAACCCAATACAGGACTAGCTTTGCCTAAAACTCTGCATGCTTGCCTTTCTTTCTTCCTGTTGTGAGACAAAACCAGTAATAATAATAACAATAATTAATAATATGTTAATACCCACCTACCTGTCTCACGAGGAGTACTGTGAGAATCAATGAGAAATGCTCATAGCTGCATGGTATTTTATGGAAATAAAGGACGATGTAGGAGATGTTATGAATCATGATCAAGATAATACTCATGAAGGGAAAGCAAATTTTTAATACGAATTTGTCCACTGAGAAAAAAGAAATTCTTTCTTAAAACTTGCATTACTAAGTCTACAGTAGTTAAAAAATTAATTCCCCCAGCACCTGAAAATAAGTATTTAAAAATACTGTCAGCTATTTTTACATGCAGAAGCAGCAATTCTCAGTAGTAGAGCTGTAATTACTCCCAAAGTGAATCTGGCAAACTTGGCCGGTTATTTTAGTTGAAGAAAGGACTAGTGCGGGTTCCTGGGGTTGCCCTTCCACAGTGGTGGTTCAGAGACTTCTGCTGGCAGCAGAAGAAGGTGGTATCTGCAAGGCTCATGAGCCGCTCTGTCTCCCCAGTGAGGAGTGCTGAATGTGAAAACTAAATCAAGGTTCTGAATCCCCCACAAAAAAAAAAAAAAGAAAACAGTACGAACCTTGGCAGAAAATGTGTCTTAAATTTGGTCTGGAACATCCTGGCTAAAATAACCAGTAGCAGTACTAATAAAACGCTGGTAGCAGTAAACGCCACTATTTTCCATGTAGTCAGGAGAGTCTCCTGTGTATTTGGCCAGGTTTGTTCTGTAACAAAAAGGCAATACAAGAGTTGTGCTTGATTATTCCCACTGTTATTCTGTATTAATACTTCAACAACACTCAGCAGTGCCAGGTAGGAGAAGAGATCTTTTATATGTAAGCTGTATAAATACACATGAGCCCAATGCCATATTCCAAAAGCATATACCTTAACAGTAACCTGCCACAGGAGCTGGACCTTGCTTTTATGCCTTGGCTTTTTTTTTTTTATACATACAATCATGACTTTAGCTTATATACTATTAAAATTACATGTTCCAAAATATATTTGAAGAGCTAATTATTGAAATGGTTTAGGAACATTCAGGATCTGGGAAATAAAACCATCCTGTATTTAATAGCATCCTAAAATCAATGTTCATCACTTAACTGTGGAACAGGCAACGTTCACCAGGCATGACAGACTCAGAGATTTGCTCTTAAAAGTGGGGACTGTTCAGAGGACAGAAGTAATGCCTCTGCTGTTCCCTTACCTGTTTTGACACAGTACACTTGGTAGGAGGGGAACCACTCTCCGTACTGGCAGGTGATGTACTTGTAGTCGTTGGTGAGGGTGTAGCCAGGGTCACAGTAGAACTCCACCACCGTCCCGTGGTTGTAACGCTCACAAGGCCGCGGGTGGCAGATGTAGTCTCCATGGCTCACCATTGGAGGTAGCGGACAAACTTGGGCAAACAGAGAGAAAAAAAGACGTTAACGTCAGCAAGGCGCTGCTGGGTAGCTTCCAGGTGCCCCATCATGGGCTCCCGCTGAGGCTCCCTGCAGCTTTGGGGTTATGTCGGTAGTACCAGACGGCTGCTGGTGGGGGGCCAGGCCCATCTGCACCAGCACGCACCTCCCGCGTGCCAACACGTGCCGGGGGGTTGCTTTCAGCTCCCACCAACACCAGCAAGCTCTGTTTCCTGCTTGCTTAAAGGCCTGGGAGATGGGATCTAGCCAGCTTCCCATCCTCTGGGGGAAGGGGAGGGCGGGAGGAAAACAAGAGGGGACACATACGCCTCTAAGATGGCTGGATGGGGATGGGGAGGGTAGTGAAAATAAGGGCAATTCCCCTCCTTATGCAGCATCTCAAATTCAGCTGTAAAATCCTATTTTTTTGTTTCATTAGCATAATTAAATGATTACATGCACTAATTAAATTCCTAAATATTCACTTTTAAAAATAAGTTTGCCAGCCGCTGTGCAGCAAGAGGTGCACAGCACTACTGCTTAACACTTACGGTCTGTACCACTGTAATATTAAGCTGGGCTCAGACTCTACTGGTGTTATTTATGTTATCTCTGAGCAGCCCTACTGATCTCAGTGGGATTGCTGGTGGAGTGAGGTCTTAGAATCATAACGAAGGCTGAGCCTGTAATTAAGTATGGTGGTTTACATAAGGTCAGGTAAATAAGCCAGAATTGCAATATAAACATGTGCCATTTTTATCGCAGAACCTGAAACGAAATGAAATGACCCCTCACGTGGCTGGGCAGATGAGCTCAATGGAGAGTCCCGGGAGCACTCTCTAGGAAACAGCAGCAGGGAAAGCAGCTCGCAAGCAGTATTTTTGTAAGAGAGGAGACTTTTCAACTGAGTAAGTGTTAGTTGATTACTATTTTCTTAAGTGCTCCTAACATAGAGGAAAAAAAACCCCTGAAACATGTAATGATGTCTCAAATGGCTACATACTGACCCAAAAAGGGCTTCAGTTAGCTGGATGGGTTGTTTTATTTCCCTTCAGAGGCAGTAACTCACTGGCTCTGTGCCCCATCTACAGGCTGTTCCCTTCCCTTCAGGCCTCCCTCCTGCAGGCAAGACCTACTGCACTGATTTAAATAATGAAAATGCCATCTCTCGGAAGAAGAATCTTCCCAGAAATTACAATTCAGCTGCTTCTCTCTGTGAATCTTGTTACATGAATAATGCATTTCATAAAAAAAAAAAATACACAAGATATTAAATGAATCTTCAAGAGAGGCTGATTACAATGTGCAGCAACGTCTATTCCCCATCCCCTGGAGACATGGTTTTGTTTGCATTTTCACTGGCAAGGCTTAATAATAACTTGAAATCAGAGCAAGTAATTCACATAAAAAATCACATTCTCAATATTCTGCATACTTTCCAAAGTCTCTTGGCCCACAAAAAAAGAGGATTGCTTTACTGGGAAGTCAACTCAAGATTTAAAACAATTTTCCTAAGACCAGGGCAAAGGTGTCAGGCTGAAATAGTAGGAAAGCACCTCATGTCCATCTCAGGGATCAGGCTTCTATTGACTAGAAAATGATAGGTGAAAGCAACAATTCTGGCCTGCCATAAGGAAACCTGGTATATTATTTTCTACTCTTAGAGCATGAGAGCAATGGAAGACAGCAGTTTAAGCTTCTTTGCAACTGTGTTTTGCCAAGCTACAGGGCTGCGAGAGATGTGTAGATGCCCCGTACCTTTCTAGAAACCAGCACATAGAGCACACCTTATCACAAAGAGCAACACTCAGAGAAACAAATTTTCCTCTCCAGCAATGTACCTGCTGCCTCATCCCTAACCTCTTAATGCGACTAAGAGCCAAAGCAGCCGCTGAATAAAAAAAGACCAATGTGTGTTATCTCAGGAATTACACATTTCCAGGCAGACTAAAACCAATCCAGTGTGAGGACAACCCAGATATGGGGTGGTCAGTCTATTTACAAATGGAGATATATTTTGTAAAACCTGCAAACAAGAGCATCACTCTTTGGGCAGGATATGTCCCCAGTGCTAGAAAAGAGTGACAGCCCTTTCCACTGACACCCTCCGTATTTCAAGGGAAATGCTCATGTATTGGTGCTGCCTGGAATTTCTCTGCTGCAAACATTCCTTTAACGCACTGCCAAGCATCAGTCATCAACGAGAGTCAGGATTTAGGTGGTTGTACCTGCCAACAGCTCTTGCACTGAACACTCTTGCAACCAGCAGACGCAGCGGATTTGAAAACGAGGGGGTTTAGATCAATTGTAACAGTGCTTCATTCTTCCATCAACCGCACCACCGCCTGGGAACTCGCTATTCACCCTGTTTTCAGGATCCTTCAACACCCGCATGGGCAAACTGGCCTTCCTGTACAGTCAGAAACGTCCAGGTTCCGAGCCTCTTTTTCCAAATCAGGTCAAATGAGGTACATCACAAATAACCAAAAATGAACTCGCATTGAGCTCTGGGCAGTTAGTCATACACCCAGTCCCTTTCTCAACTCGCTCCATTCCCCATGGTCATCCTGGCCCAAGATCCTTTAAAGTCAGTGGAAGGTCAGCCATGAAGGGGACTTAGTTTTGATCACAGAAAAGCAGGATTATGAAAGTTTGGAGGGACACTGAACACCCTTGACTCCCAAAGATTTTTAGGGCAGTCTTACAGAGTCAGATCCCTAACTTAATGCCGGCTACTGGTATATGATACTGGTTACACAGATTAAAGGAATATGCCAAGTCAAATACGGAGGAAAACTCAGGTGGCAAACATAAGCCCACTGAAGTTTTCTAGGAAACTTAAAATTCTAGCATTCCCAATGGTCAACCCTAATTGTTTTTGGAAATTGCAGGCCATGGACTTCAGGCAAAGGCATCAAACTCACAAAATGAAAACAGTCACAAACTGGTTAACTAAAAGCATGTTGTGTCAGTACATTTTCACTGTCAAAATGTACTGACACAACAGCAGTGTGAACAATAATCATAGAAACAAGTGAATTCTGCTCCAGGAAGTACTGAAGGCTTCAAAAAAGCCCTAGGTGCTGTTCCTAAATATGACACCAAATCTTCACTACCAGTAGCTTTCAACATCTTCACTTTATAAGGCTTTTGGGACCATAATGTGCTGATTACAACATCCAGCGTGGATAATCCAGTAGTGCCTTCTGACAACCAACTTTAAAAGACCACATGCATGTGTCCTTAACTCTGGAGCTTGTCAGAGGGGTGGACATCATTCAGTCATTGTCTGCCTCTGGTTCTGCCGCACGTGAACCTGGGTCTCTGCCTCTGTCTTTGTAGAGCAATTGGCCACAGACTGTAAGGGGACTTAGGGGAACTTTAGAGCTCAGCATTCTCAGCTGAAAAGCCAAATCGTTCCTCAAAAAGAAAGAACAAGTGTGTTTATACGGCAAACAAATCCCTTCTGGGATGCTCAAGACGCCTGTTACTCAAGGAAGTTGAAGGCAGTAATTCGTGATTTGATTTCATGGACTTCCCTGCCTGCTCTTAGGAGCTGCTGGAGCCGAGGGGCTCTCCTCCAAGAGAAGCGATGGGCTTTCTGCTCTGACTGATTTTAACGAAAGATTAGCGTGCTGAGAACACGCAGGCTGCGGGCGCCTATTGCCCAGACACTGGAAGAATAAGTGGGCTTCACCCAGTAATTTTTCCTACCTATTATAGTCAAGAAGCTGTTTAAACTCTGCCCTGAGGATGCTGCAGTAATTCTGCACTGTTGACACTGGAACTGTAGGGGGGAGGGAAGATTTTTTTGGCATTAGCATATTCTGAGTTAATATTGATGGCACAGAATAAAGATACCACGTCACTTTTTAAAAGCCTGTTTTAGAGAGATAACAGAGAAATTACAGATATTTACAGTGCTCAAAACCTTTATAGTCAACCTGTTCAATAGCTAGTTGCTTCAGTCTTTGGTCAAAGTAGGTGGGAGGTAAATTATTCAGCTTTCGCCCAGCTTTTGTACGTGAGTGAAAAAGTAAAAGCAAAAATGTCTTGAAATACATGGCGCTTACTTATTAAAAAGGGGTAGGAATAAGCAAGAAGCTTATTTCTCCCCTTTGATTTTTTCCATGGTATGGGTTTTTTTTCTCTAGCTACTGGTCTGCCTTCCAGGGAGGACACCAGCGGCTCGGTTACTGGGTTAGCAGAAAAACCCAGTGTAAGGCCAGCTATTTTCTGTTTGACCAGGGATGGAGAGGGTTAGCAACATTTGCACCTAATAAAAAACAACACTTCCTGCAAATGATGCCGGCTTATTATGCATAGAGTGAAAAAAGATGAAGATGAAACTTTATGATCAGAAAGACACAGATGAAAAACTGCCAGTTCCAACGTGCAGGGGAAATGCTGGTGTTGCCGTGCGAGATGACAATCAGAGAGGTGGACACATTGCCTGGTTTGTGCACAAGCTGGAAGAGAACAAGAGCTTGTCCTGACCCTCACTTGTCATTCTTGTACGTATAAGGACACTAATTCACACCAGAAATCTGGACACACATCACCTGGCTCCTGCATTCCGACCAGTGTTTAACCTGAGCCGTGGTTTACCCCATGAGACTGCAGCAGTACACGTCCCAGCTGCTCTGACTTGTCCCACCTAGGGTGGCCTGGTCTCCACCCGAGGCTTTACTGGCTGACTCCTAGGGCCTCCAAAAGGGTCCTTTTCCATATATTGCCTTTGGACAAGCACACGCTTGGGTATGTAGGCTCTGAAAATTAATTGTTTTACAGGAACATAGAGGATGAAGATCTTGTTTGTTCCTTTTCCTGCTTCTTTATGAACACTATGCTAAGAAAACTTGGTTCCTTGGTTAGTTCACTGTCATCACCCTTCAGACCTTCAAAATAAAATAAATACTCAACCAAGAAGCCTTTCTCTCATATAGCTCAACAATTCCTGACCAGTTCACCTGACAGACCTGGCCATTTCCACAGGTATTACGAACCCATGAATCACACTTGCACTGCACAGCACAGAGCCCTCGTCCTCTCACATACACATACTGAGACAATATGGAGGGGAATGTAATACCTGTATCCTGTATTTGGCTGATGGAACACAGGTATGAACATCTTTCACAAAGGAAAATGTTTCTTAATAGCTATGAGTTTGTAAAAAAAAACAAGCAAAAAATATATTTAATTAGTGGTGTTCAAAAAAAAGCAGCTGTTAGTTGTGGATTTTTAAACTCTGAAGATGCTATACTGTTTAGAGAATTCACTGATTTATTTCTTAGCCAAAACGATCTCAAGACAAAATTGGTATTTCTAGTGCAATATCAAATAGGGAAATGTAGGGGGGAAAGGGGAGTGGATGGCCAACAGGAAGAAGTGACGGCAAAGGAAATTACTTCTGCACTTTAAATATTTTAAAAAGGATTTTTCTATTCCATGCTGAGAACTGAATTTATAGCAACATAAAAAAAAAAGTATTTTTTTGCAAATTGCAAAACAAAAATGCAAAACAAAAATGCCCATTAAATTGTCCAGTATTGTAAGTAGGATGGAAGAAAAACTTGTTGGACTCAACCACTCACATCCAGCTGAGAGCCTCAAGAACAAATTAAGGTTTAAAAAAAAAAAGTATTTAAATTCTAAAATTGCAAAACAAAAATGCCCATTAAATTGTCCAGTATTGTAAGTAGGATGGAAGAAAAACTGTTGGACTCAACCACTCACATCCAGCTGAGAGCCTGAAGAACAAATTAAGGTTTGTTAAGGGAAGGAAGTAGAAAACCCAGCTGCTTTAAAATAAGCCCTGTCAAAACATCTCAGTCTAGAACAGTTGCTTAACGAGAATTTATTTCTAATGACACTCTTCAGAAATTTAAGCAGAACAGGAAGCATTACTAGAGTAACTTCTCATTTATCGTGAACATCAGCTTAACAATATCCTAATGATACGTTCCTATAACAAATGATGCTGGCACTGGGAAGGGAGACGGTACGTATTACAGCTGTACTGGAAGGAGTGAGAAAAACTTTGAGGCCATTGAATTTGTGTTTTGAAAGTGAAGACCTGCTTTAAGGTCTTCTTATTTCTCTGATTAGTCATTCCCACAGCAAAAGAAACAGCACCAACAGTAATACCAGAAAAGAAAGTTTAATGGAAACGACTAAGTGAGCACTAACGTAAAAAGAAACTCCTAATAAGCCTGACAGTAGACATGACTTAAAGGAATGAAGATACAAGACGTGTATTTTGAACTCTGATGTTGCCAGCAAATTTATTAAATTATTAAAAAAGCTGTATTTTTAGTCAATCATTTCCCAATTCTTTTCAATCTTAACCTTTCTCAATTACTCAAGCTTTGCAATGCCACTTACATGTTTGCTTCTGCAAGGACACCTCACAGTTAAGCAACAACTTCTCAACCGTTCAGCAAGTCAATGTCCAAGCAGCTAGGAACATATCCCAGGTCTCATGGCTCCAAGCTGCTTGCTCTGCCCCTAGACAATCACCCCTGGGTACCCGTACCTGCTACAATAGCGAGGTAAGCCTCTCAGTGTGCACATAGTGCACCTTTTGCCAAGTGTGAAATGAATTGAGTAATTACATTTTTAAAGAAAAGCTGCTTCTCTGGTCTAGCTTTGACAAACACCATCTTGCTGAAAATTGCTATCACTGACACCAGCTGTATCAGCCTGAATTAAACAGTGTAAAACTAGTTTCAAGCCTATTTTAATAATAGGAAATCAGCATTAGCCGATTCCTAAATGGAAACAGAAGGGAATTTACCATCACTTTTCGTACACATAGCTTCCTTGTTACAGGAGTTACAAATTATGGAGCCCATTTTGCAGTTCCAGTCAGTTGAGCTCCTACGGGAGCATCATGCCAAATTCACACGCGTCCTCAACAGTCCCACCGTTCCCAGTACAGCAACCTGTGAAACGCTGATCTTCATGCCAAAGTCTAGTTTTGAATGTATTTCACAACAGATATGGGATGAAACACACCCTGAGTCTATAAATTCTAAGTTAAAAAGTGCATTTTTCATTTAAACTACAAAAAATTGATGATGAGTTTGCAGCAATACACAGCTAGAAGTTCTTTTAGCAAGAGGCCCGTAATTATCTTTAAGGAAATATTTATCCTCATTGTTCACATGGGAGTGTTTGGAGCACTGCGGTCTCATTTACAGCAGATTGGTTTAGCTTTCTCCATCACTTGCTTCTAGTTTCGTTTCTTCCCTTTCTCATGAGTGGTTGATTTTATGATCAGTAAAGGACTTTGAGAAGCAGATGCTGGGGGCTGCACAGACACCTAACAGGAAGGAATTGGAGAGATACAAGACAAGTCAAGGCTTGGGTATTCCACAGGCGTCACAGGATAACCCCAGACCTGGAAAAGGTCAAAGAGCTTATGGAGGTGGAGGAGGAAGACAGAGGTGTTGGGAAGCTGTCAAAGAAAACCAGACAGGTAAACGCACCTGACTGGGATGTCTGAAGAAGCCAGTGCCCACCGTGAGCTGGACATACCAGTGTTTTTATGTTAGTTTAATCCCTCTTTCTTTAGTAGCTTTTCCCTCTTTGTTTATAAGCAACAATCCCTTGAGCCTGTGTACTGTCACCTACACGAATCCTCAGGGATTGACAGAGAGAAGGAATGCTGGAACAGACAAGCTGCATTCCAGGCCTTAGCTGAAGGCAGAGGAGATCAAGATATACTACCTGGGAGAAGGAAAAGCATAAGGTCATATTCCCAGTGGAGTGCTACTAGGAAAAATAAAGGGGGAGGGAAACCAGCAGGTGATGTTAGCACTGTAATATCACAAACCGGCTCAGGAAGGCGTGGAAGAGTATCGGTTTCTGTTATTTATGGTTAGTTATTGAGTGCCTGCCTACACAGAGGGGTGAAACTGGCCACTGAAACCCAAATATTGGGTTTTATCTCTGGAAGCAAACAAACCTGCAGAACAAATAGACTTCCTACTGCACAGAGTATGTAGCCACAGTTCCCTCCGTTTCTGGAAGATGTTCTGTGATCACACTGTGTAGCCAAATTCAGAATCCATAAAGCACAGAGATATTTGATTTCAAGGCAGACAATGTAGTGTGCTTCTCCTTTCCGAGGAGCCCTGCCAGATACAGTTGAAGTTTAACATTATAAAACAGCCTTCAGGGAGAAATTTTGTCTTCTTTCCTCCACCTCATCCTCAGCATATTTAAAGCACCATGGATAAAACACTAGATGCATCTAGCAGCTAATGTGGAACTTCAGGGCAAAAATTATGGCTCCATAAAAGAGTTGGGATGTCTGGCTGATCCTGGAAATGCTGAGGAGTTTCGGAAAGGTACACAGGTGACAGAGCAGGTGTAAAACAGTGATTTACGATGACAGTCCTGCACATCAAGCAGAAACAGAAGACATAAAAGAAACAGATTACAAGTTGTCGTTCTGTTGCTTTCTTGAAAAACTAGATACAGTGGAGAAGGCACTGATTTCAATCACAGCCAGGATCAAAGAAGATTTCTGCAATGCAAAAAAGGAGCAGGAACTTAGAAATATAATGGTATTTATCATCTTCAGACAATGTCTTCAACTTGGAGCCTGTTCTCTAAAACCTCCACCCCTCAGAGCAAGAACTGTATAAAGCCCAATCTTGTGTATCACTCTGTCTCGAAATGTGGTCTGATTTTCTTTCTGTTTCACTTTGCAATACACCTGCTGGAGGTAAGAGTCTGGATGATTATTAAGGAGAATGTCCACAGAAGAACATGATTTGTCTGCTTAGTATTTGCTGTCACTGCGCTCTTCCTGAATTCAGTTCTTTTCCACACCTCCTCAGCTGTGGGTAAAGGCGTACAGATGAATTACAGCATTCTTGAACTGCACAAAAATCCAGACATTCCAGTTCACTATAAGCAGTTCCTTAAACCGTTCAACTTCTACGCTCACGCAGGGTGGCGAGATGTGTACCGTTTCTGCGA
This sequence comes from Eurypyga helias, assembly GCF_000690775.1. Lineage (NCBI taxonomy): Eukaryota > Metazoa > Chordata > Aves > Eurypygiformes > Eurypygidae > Eurypyga > Eurypyga helias. The sequence goes on from NW_010235886.1 coordinate 28,713, forward strand.
TCCTGGGTGATGAATGCATTAACTTTCTACAGTGCAGAAACACACAGAATTACTGAATGAGTCGTTTTTACAGAAAACTAACCTTTTAAGCTTCTTCATCACACTTGCTTTCTGTGACTTAATGACCCCCAGGGTGAAACACTATCCACCTGTTTCATCCTTTGGCCATCAGGCTAAAGGTGTCACTGATGTAACGGTGTTGTTGCCCAAGTAAAGGTGCTTACAAATATTGTTGGCTGCTGCTATTTGAGCATTTACTGTTAGTTGTCATTCCTGAGTTGCAGGAATTATTGCCCTAGGCAGTGAATGTATGCTGAAACGCCACTCTAGGCAGAGCTATTAAAAACAAGGCTATCAACGTGTCTTATGTTAACATTAACTCAGTTAACTTGGATGACCTCTTTGGCAGTTGAGCAATATTTAATTTATTCTGCAAGCTGAGTAGGTGTACACAGAACAGAATCTGGGTATCTACCTCTTAATTTCTTAACATCACAGCGTTTCACAACCTGCTTGTACTGCTGCCCTCTGCTCCCTCTACGGGATTTTCATCTGCTGGAGATATGCTGCATCAGCATTAGCTTCCCTGAGGACACACAACAGTTTGTCATGTTGGAATTTATCTAAAGCCTTCTCAAAGTCAATAAAGAAACACAGAGAGAAATCCATTCCTACAAAGGTACAGTATCTCAGGCTTAGGATTCCATACTTCATTCTGACTCCTGAACATGAACTGATTACAGGCTGACTTGTATCTTTTTCCTCAGTGTATTGCTGTATGCTCCAGCAAGATTTTAGAATATTTTAAGGATATAGTTTATCAAACGTATTGCTCGGTGTCAATCACTGTTTATGGCACTAGCAATTGTTATATAAGAAGGAAGATTTTAAAAATATCCTGTGTGTAATTGGTTAGAAAGTTTAAGCTACTTCGATTTGAAACATTAAGTGGCTATGACATTTCACCTGTAATATCACCCTCCTCAGTGCTCTTTCATGCTTTTTACTTTCTATGTCTGAATTATCAGACCCTCTCTTTGAGTGTCTGTCCTCAGGTTGATGAGAATAATAATTTTAAACCTCTGTCCTGTATTCTTGCTTTTCTTTCTAGAATATTTTTTACTTGTAGCATACTTCACTGGTCTTAATTTTCATCTGCCTAACCCCCCTCTATTCTTCAGGAATTGTCCGGTGCTCCAGGTAGGTTTCTTGAGTATTTTATACTTCCTCTGGCTTCTGAAATGCCTCCAGTTTTCTCCTGTTTTTCCTCTCTTCTACTCATCAAAGCTCCCCTTTGAAGGCTAATCCTCATGTTTGTTTAATTTTAATTTTGAATCTGCCTTCCAAAAATTTGAAATATTTTCTATTTTACATTCTTTCAAGCTTACCCTCAGCCGGAGAATCTGTTGATCTAGCATGGAGAATGAAGTTTTGATATTGCAATATATCTGATTTCCTGCAGGACTGGCTTTTCTGTTCAGCTGGGATGATGCTGAAAGCAGACATTCCAGATAACAGGATCATGTCTGTTGTTTGCAAATCCAATCAACCTGTTTTCCCCTTTACTCTTAAATACAAAGCTGGGAATTCCCAATCACACCATCCATACAACTGCCTTATATTCTAGCATTAGCACTATAATCACATTCTTCCAGTCTTGCCTCTCTGCCTGCTTCCCTCTTTTCCCCCAGTTCTTTATAAGAGCTATTCCTTAAATCTTGGAAATTTTCCAAAGGGCATGAAAGATTAAAATACAGAGTCCAGATGGCAAGGTGTGTAATCATATACAGGTCACATTCCCAAAGTACTAATGGCCAGGCTCTTTTGTTCTTTTTTTTTTTTTTAAATTTCTCCAAATCCTGTGTCTTTATTCACCTTAAAGTATCATATCATAAACATTCCTAGTTCTGTATGTTTCATTTCACAGAGTTCCATACTGATATGTTTTCAAGTGTTTGCTCTCTTCCAGTGCTTTTGAAGCCATCTTATTTTACAATTCATGTTTATACCCCATGGCGTAATCTTCAGTTTAGGTTTTTTTCCACCTATCTTTTGCATATCTGATTTTACAGCAGGCAATCACTAACTTACATCAATTTCTACAGATGGATGATTAACCCCAAGTCAGTAATTTAAAAGTAATATAAATTTAAAATATAACATTTTACTTAGATTTTCATAAATCTTCGGAAGTGTCTAGCAAGTTTCAGTATGAAAGAAAGTTTAAAAATCTTCTGCATAATTATGGAATTCCACTAGAAAAAAAGGATATTAAGAAAGCTAAAGATGTAAATTGAGGACTTAAAGGATAAGAAAATTCGGTGTTGAGATGCTTCATCTTACCCACTAAATGACTGTAAAATTCTATAGCACTGGTAAAACAACACCATACTATCATTCTCTGATACAGAGAACCAGTTCCACTGAAGCTTCCCAAATGATTCAGCTTGAGGCAGACACTCAATAAAATAAATCCAAATGTTTTAAATTTGGCAAAGGTACAAGCATTTAAGAAGAGGATCTCACACCAGTAAATACTTGGCAGCCCGAGCTAGAGGCATCCTTAACTTGCCTGAGCTGTAACAGCTTCCCTGATCAGATGCAAGCAGCTGTTTCTGAGAAGCCGCTGCAGGACTCTGCAGTGCTGGCTGCACTTCAGGACCAGGTAACATGGGTTTTATGCGCTGCCGTGACTAAAGCAACAGCGATTTTAATTATCAGAAAAATCTTCTTCCCCATCAGCAAAAATCAGTCTCTCGCCAGAGTTGGTGGAAGCTCTGCACCTGGCAATAGGAGAATAAGACTGGGCTGAGCATGCCGTACGATGGGAGCCGAGTGGTCCCCAGTGTAGCTGTTTATTTAAATGGAGCTACAAACCCTCCATTCAGAATTAATTTGGGCTAACAAAGAAGGAAAATTCACGAGATTGACATGTAGCATGTGTGATTACACACACATTTAAGAAACTCCTTCTGTGAAGGCTTCAAGAAGAACATACATCAAAAAAAGAAAGCTGTAAGCAGCATTGTTTATAGCAGAATAAAAGCTCTGAAATGGTTTACTATAGCTTCCTAACAACCGTTTGCTTTTAAACATTACCATATTAAAATGCTGAGCTGGAATGACATTCTAATAAATTTTGAATTGACCATGGAAATAAATAAATGGAGTTCATTTGTTATTTGCAGATTTCCTCTGTGAAAAATACTGCTTGGAGAGCTTGTACCTCACTTAAAAGAAATGCTGGAAAATGAGCTTGACATAGGTATGCAAGGTGAAGAATAAAAAATAGGCAGGGAGGGAGTTGCATCCGCTCATTAGGAGTAGTGGATTGTAACAAGATTCCTGGAGACTGGCACTCCTTGCCCAAATCACTGAACAAGCCCTTTCAAACAAGGGCATCTCAAGTTGATCTACCCTGTCTGATCCCCTCTACCACAGATCATCATAGCTGACTGGGGATGGTAACTTCTGACACGTTATATAAAATAGAGAACTTTCAGGGCAGCAGTCCTTATTTTAAATTACCAAGAAAGAAGAGCCTCTCCATGACTTTATAATACAAGCAATAAACAATCAGCACATGAGTTTTCCCAGGGATTTCAATAGGTGCTGGAATGCTCACCTGTGTTAAGTGAGGGTAAGATACAACTTCTTCTGTTTCATAGACCTGAATTTCTGTATTTTAACGCTCTTATCTTCCTGATGGGAGAATTGTCATTTTTATCAAAACAGTTATGCTGTTTGGACTAAGCCTAATAGGGCCCTTCTGATTTTTTAAATGCATTTCCCATGTTATAAACAACAACAAAGAAACCTTCCAAAAATGGCTTACATAGAGCTGATTTGAAATTATACTTTCATGGTGTGCTAAACAAAAAAACCCCAAATCATTTTGTTATGTCATTCCAAAATTGCAACGGCATTTTTGAATTTTTGAACTCGAATTGCCAGTTAAAAAGAAGGATAATTTTTATTATTTTTCTGCCGGATATCACTTTGTTGGTGCTGTTGGCAAATTTTTGCACTTCCAGAATGCTTAGTGTTTAGCTCAATGACTTAAGCGTGACATATGAATTCCTTTAAATGCTTTTCGCTGAATTCTACATATAGATACCTTCCTTACAGGGCTGAAATGGAACAAAAATGTAGTCCTTTCAGGGGAATGAAATGTAGAGGATGTATCTGGATTCTGATGACTTCCTAGGATGTTTCATTCAGCATGCAGTATGAAGATGGAGGAGGGTAGTTCACAAGGTTTTGACAGTGTGTGGAGCAATCCATTTGGTATCTTTGCTTTAAATGCACGGGATGCAAACATAAATGCACTACAATATCCTCCACTCCAGCGCTGCAGCTGCAGTCACAGATTATTCCTTTTGGCTCGGTAAGATTTACCTCTGTTTCACACCGAGTGGCCATAGCTTTTATGTTCCTAATCAGTAAACTAGCTGAGTCACTTTGGTTGCAAATCCTTCTTTAAGGTTAACTACTACAGGAGACAACAAGTATTAAAGCAGGCAGTATTGTGCAGTACTGAATAATGTCTGCAGCTGGCACAGCCCAAACTAAGGGTTTTTATGGAGTATTTTTTAGTTTATCATGGAAATCTATTCGTACCTATAGAAACTTGGACCACCTACACCCATGAACGTGAATTCTGTAGCTTCCTCAGTATTTTCATTAGAAAAGCTGCAAAGAATTTACACTTTTAAGGGTAAAGCCGTCATCATTAAGAGCTTCCCCTCTTGCACCTCAGACACCCAGAGAGCAAACATTAGGGAACACCAAGAGCTAGAACCGCCATAGGTTGCACGCAACAGAACCCAGATACACTCTGCATGACCTGCAGAAACGCTACATAAAGCATAACCGTGGTTATAGCCCTGAGTTAAAATCATACAGAGCATGCTGATTTTGCAAAATTGAAAGATAAACAAACAATAAGACATTTACCTTCCACATCAAGGCACCTAGGTGGACTATCTGACCAGATAAGGTTATACATGCACTCAAGGAGCTCTGCCCCTTCTAGTTTATATCCAGGAAAGCATTGATAATACACCACTGTTCCTACGGGGAAGGAGGACTCGAACTCAGATATGTTAATGTAACTATGAGGAAGAACCAATGGCCTCAGGCAACCTGCAAATCAAGAAGAGGGAGGTATCTTTTATTACAAGGTGCTTATCTCAGTCATCTTCACACATCTTGGCTATAATTCCTCATTTGAGGAGTGCAATTATTTTTCATCTTCTCTACGATGAATGGCATGCCTGCATGATCTCCCTCAGATACATATGCCTCATTATCCTGTTTCAAACCCTTTCACTGCTTAGCCCACATGGTTTGCTAGCGTGGGATTCACGCTCAGCAAATCCAGGAAAGGTTTACTGAAAATGACAGCATTTTGTTTCACAAACACTCACTGCTTTAGCAGATGGCAATTTCTTTCTGAGGTAGAATCTTTAATAAATAAAGATTGTCATTTATATAAACCGTGAGTTGTATTCCTCCTCTTAAAACTGGCAGGCATGTAAACCATCTTTAATATTAAAACTGTTCCTGTGACAAAGTGCACACAACCATAAAAAAGATTGCAGACGGAATTCATGGTTTTGGAATTCCAGTTTGAAGAAGTCTAAAGGGACATAACTTACTATGGGCAGTCCCATGATAAACACCAAAGGAGGTCTCAGATTAGGTTATCAGAAAGTTAAAGTAGCTGTTATCGCCAGAAACTGGAAGTGTAGTCAGAGACTATGTTCTACTTCTGGAATTACTTCTGAGGGGTTTGTACCATGGATGATACTGAGCTGTGACAGTTAAATGGTCGCCACCCACATCTGGTACAAGAAAGAGCAGCAAATTTAATAGCTGACATGACTTTATAACATAAATTCAAAGTCTGATTTGAGCTGCTATATAGATAAGAGTTTGTACTATAGAAAAAAAAAAATCCTTTTGGCCTTAGAAATGACCCTCTGGGTAATACCTACCACTGTTGATTTTTTAATTTGCAGTGATGTGGAGGGAAGATGTCAGGGAATGAAAAATAACATTATAAAGTTATGAGACTAACAGGAGCTGCTATGAATTTGTGAAGGATGTTCATAGGACATCATAATTTTAAGCCTAAAGGGAAACTAAAATCAGTCTGAGAACTTCTTGTAAGATATTGGCATCTGAAAGGAAAAGAAAAGTGGCAGCACTTCAAGTGGGTATTTCCTTGCAATGGTCTTTCGAGGGAGAGGGACAAAAGCAGAGGATAACAGAAAAAGCTTGAAAGCTTTTTACAGCACACTGTACTACCAGAGCAGTGGTTTTGATGGCTGTTTTACTAGCTGGTTATCTCCCTGCTGAAATAAAGCTTCAAGCATCCTATCTAGGGCTAATGCTCGTACCCCTGATCAAGTAGGCCTAACACCTAACACACCAGTTTCTGCAAACTAAGCAGTCCACTGAGCAGGACGATATAAGCAGCCTGCAGTGGGACTGAAAGAGAGTGCAGACTGCCCGAGCAAGACCGAACTTACCCTCCTCTGAACTGGGAATTATTTGGCCGGAGCCCAGCAGGGAAAATTTTGTGCTGCCGGCTTAGAATTTTAATACTCACTGGGAGCAGGAAAGAGATTTACTTGAATTTGTATAAGAAACAAGTGTTTGTCAAATACCTTAGGTTTCCAAATACCTTAAGCTGCTTGAAAACTTCATTTTGACCTTTTTTTGCTAAGTAATTCACATCATTCCAGATAGGCAATTATTATTATCTCACGGCAAAAATAGTTTGAGGTTGGATTCTTATACATTCTACAATCCTTTCCCACTGCTCTGCCAGAAAAAAAGACATCTTGGTGTCATGAGACTCCCCTGCTGTAATCAGAGGGCCGTAGAAATGTAGACAGCCTACTTAATGTAAGTAGACAAGTGCCTTTGATATGATCAGTGCTTGACGTAGCAAAAAGAAAATTCTGGAGCCAATCTTGGAACAGGTTTATAGAATTTGGCAGAATATGGCAGATACTGGAATCTGCACTGCCTATTCTCTACCTGTCTGGTCGTTATAGCGCTTCGGGCTTGTGCAATTGGTTTGATAACTTTTACTAGCACTGCTTTTATTTGTAAAAGCAGTGAATATTGAATATTGAGTAGCAGCAATTGATTGTCTTTCTTAGTATAAATACAGCAACAAAAGGAAGTAACAAGCCAAGGGGTACCTGGGGTACTTTTGCTTACTCAGTTAATACTGCCTCTCACAAAATTTCCCCCTGGATCTTTGGCAAGAGAGTACCTACAAATTAACCTTATGAGCACTCAACTCACCTAACTGCAAGAGTCCTAAACTACCTGAATTAGATGTGAGGTGCACCCACTCCCAAAAATGGGCTGTATACTTATATTGCCACACACCATGCCATTGTTGGTAAGATACCCCAGAACAAGTGCCCACTTTTTTAGGGGGTTGTAAAAACTCCCCTTTTCCGCTGACCCTCTTCAGATACATTGGGCTCGCCCTGTAATGTGCCTAAATTTGTACGTGCCAGTACCACAGTCTACAACAAGACCTCGAGACACAGTTTGATGTGCCCCAAACTGATGGTCCCGGCCATGAAGACCTATACAAACTGCGGTAACTTTGGCCTCTGGAACCCC
>NW_010235886.1:36409-79238 GCF_000690775.1 Eurypyga helias
TTCACTCCTGAGAGGTGTCCCTGCTCCACTGCCTGCTCGCCCCGACTCTGCAAACTGATGTGACAGTGTGTCTACAGAGAACTGTCAGCTTTAGGGGGTGACAGATGGGTTTGAGGGAAGTTAATACCAACCCAGTCTTCTCCTTAGCACAGTTAAAAGTTCTTGATGCTGTTCAGCTGGTCAAGCTTGCTACCAAGACGTGAACTGGTTAAAGCCTAGCCAATGGTACCAACAAGTGCATGTTCGAAACGTAAAGGTAACAGCAGCCCAGGGTTATTGAATTTCCATTCACTAAAGCTGGCTTACCCCAGCCATTTCTCCCAGCCTAAGCGAAGCTGGGATCCCATGCAACTAATACTACTAGTTTTATGGCTAGTAGCTTTTCTGGATAAACTCATTCCTGTGCACCCCCTGAATTTTCAGTCAATACCTATGGGTTTCATGGACTGTGAGCATGATTGACAACTCTGCTGAAAACTGACAGAAAAACAGTTTCCAGTTTCTCCGCTCTACCCCTGCCCTCTGCACAAGGCAAGGAAAGGTAAATTGCAGCTAGAAGCGTAAATTCCTCCAGAAAGATCAGATCTGCCCATCAGATCTTTTGCTGTAATCCTGATTTTTTTACTTAAATGCAATGTATCTATGACATATTTTAGCCTAGTGTCTAAATATTTAATATTTAAAGCAGTATTTTACATATGGGTATATTCAGAAAGGGTCATGTTCTTTCCTGCAGTGAGCAATGGGGAGGAGAAGTCAAAAAAAACTTAGCAGCAGCAGCACTATTCAAATACTGTACAGTGGGGCTTATCAGATCACTGACATCCTTACAACTGTAGCAAAAATATTGGCAAACTATCACAAGGTGCATGAGCTATAAAACAGGATGTGCTGGTGTACTAAACCTTGACAAATGGGCAGATTATCCCATGTTCCATCGTCTTGACATATTGAAACCATGTTGTCTAAGTCAGGGTAACGGATCTGGAATCCTTCATGACAGCTGATTATTAACTTATCGCCCGTCCTGTATGTCTTGTTATGAATCTCTGCATCTTCAACATGTGGAACAAGGCAATCTGTGACTTCATGAAAAAAAAATAGTAGCTTAATTAAAAAAACATGGGTAGCTATTCAATAATCAAGCTCTTAAGCAAAAGACATCAGTTAATTTAAGTGCTCTGCTTAAACCATTTAGAAAATACATGCATTTTGGTAAATACATCGTTTCCCTAGTTAACCATCGGTTACAAAGTCTACAGCACTGTAGTAGAAGCTGACATGCTACCGTAATGGATCATTCCCCCAGACTTTTTTAAACAAACAAAATTAAGAGCGTTTAGGAAGACTGTTTTTAATTTTGTCCTTCCAGTTGTCATGTGTGCGAATTACACTGCACAGTCTGACTCTCCCAAAGTCCCATGCGAAGGCAGACTCTTTGACAGCACTAAGGACAGGACAAAAGGAAAGATAAAATACAGATATGGCATGAGGAACACAGGAAAACTACAGTTTAGCAGCGAGACAGATGAAAATCAGGTACATTTACAAGGGTTTATCCAGCTCCATTCCACAGAGTTCATTATGAGAATGTCTTCACTTTAATCTCATTGATTATGTTTCAAATCCGGTAATTTCATGTGCCTGAATTCATATGCCTTTAGAGGGCGTGATTTTTAAGGCTCTGAGCAGCATCTCAAATGCTTGTAGAAGATCCTCAGCAAGTGAAATGACTGCAGACCTCCAGAGATGTTCAGTCATGGGCTCGATTACCTGTCTGTGATCGGACAGTCATACAGCTCACTGTATATACCAGTGACAAAGACACCAAAACACAAACCCCAGAAGACTAAAAAATGAAAGATGTTGTAGAAAGTGGAAGGAAGGGCTGAGGCAAGTTAAAAACACTTCTGCTGATACTGAATAATTAAGAAATGAGCCAAGAGGCTATGAAGGAATAGTCCAGGTGACTCAAAGTTCATTTTCCTCATACACGCAAAATCAAATTAAACAGAAGAGAGGAAGAGATTAAATATTGGGAAAATATAAGCAAAATTATCTGTTTGTCTGCCAGCAGGCAATTAATGACAGAGATGGTGATAAAAGTTTCCAGGCATCAAAACCAACAAAGTATTTCAAATAAAAGCAAGACAGTAAAAATATTATAAGCCTGTTTTATGCCCTTTTTTTTTTCAAACACTTCTACCACAAGAGACAATTATCTTCATTTAGGAATGCAATCTTTATTTAAAAAAAAAAAAAAGTTTCAAAAGTCCCTTGAGACTTGCATAAAAGAGAAAGTTTCTGCCATTTTCATGGGCAATTCTTGCTAAAGAGGAAGAGGCAACTCTAAATTTGTATTTAGCAATTAATTGTGAGCATGCACAGAGTAAAGCGATAGCAACAGCTTGCTTGTTTGCCTAGAAACACAACTAGAAAGAAGATAAACTGCCATTTAGCATAGCATGCACAAACTACTAACAGCAAATGTATTTATTTATTTCAGCAAACCAGGGGATCTGTTATTCTGAGACTCCATCACTAAATTTGACTAACATAATGCTTCCCCAGTTAAAGCATATTTTCCTTAGTACCTTCCCATCACAGGGATGTTTTCTAAAATACATTGGACTTAGCTAACTCCTAGTCTGGGGCCTGGACATATTATTAGTCAAAAAATTCCCCCATTTCTCTTGTTCCTTTTAGCTCCCTAGCTGGTGCTGCAGGTACCTTCTGCTTCCTGTAGCAGGAAGGGCTGGCAGTCTGCCAGGCAGCCTGAAAACCTGCAGCAAGGAGCTTTATTAGAATTTATTCATTTCTAAATTCCCAAGTCTGGGGGATGCGTACCCTAACAGAAGGTTATAAAATGCACTGGGCTGAGGATGCAGACATCACCTCCAAAGGCTGAACAAGTGTCTCTCTCTGTGGCAAGTTAATCAGCAGAGGAGACAGCAGAGGATGCTCCGTTAAGAAATGCCTTACGCCAAGCCTTGAATGCTGTCACGAAGAGGCTGCCCCAGGCACCCTCGAGGATGGAATGAAATAGACGGGGATCCTGCTCCGCGGCCATGCAGGAGGAGGTCGGAGATGGATGCCAGAAGATAATATCAGTGAATAGCTCACTCTCTTGGCGTAACAGCTTTCTGTTGCTATACAAATAAGAGAGGTATGTATACATACCCTGCAGGAAAAGACAAGATTTCACTTTCAAAGCGGGGAAATTGATTCTGTAACAATGATCTATTACAGCGACTTCATCCCCATTATTCCAAGTAACAGCTAGAGATCGAATCATTTTAATCGGCTAGATGTTGGCAGAGAACGGTGATAAGTTGCTCACTGTAGCATCCTTCCCCTGCGAGATCCTGGCTGACTTTGATAACAGGCCTATTACAATCCCCGGCTAAACCAACGGGCCACAGTATTACAGCTCTTTTTCCTGATGCCTTGCGAGCAAGGGCTTTCCCACTGGCTGAATTCAGAGTGTTTAGCACTCAGTCAGTCATACATTGCAGTAGCCTCCTCTCCGCAAACAGCTGGATTAGCTGGCATAAATTCTGTTTGGAAAAGCTGAGTATAAGTGACTGGATTTTAAAATGTCCTGTCCTAGAAAATAAACTGCTTTATTCTAAGTACTTTTCAGCAAATCCGTGGAAGCTGCTAAACTATTTAAGGGAATACATGGTCTTTAACCATCCTCGAAGAGCAATGGCTATGACATACACGCCTTTCTGGCAGTTTTACATGATCTGCTTAGATCTACCATGTCAATATTAAAACGGGTCAGCCCACAAAATGCCCTAGGTAGTCACACATTTCTTATCTTGCAGAGGCACAAAGAGGTGGGGTGCAGCCGGCAGGCCCGACAGCCTGACCTAACTTTCATGCAGATGCAGCTTTGCACATCAGGAGTTCTTGACTTTAACAAACCAACCTGTGTTGCCCATCACAGGAAGAGTAAAATTTGTTAAAGCCTATAGTTATAGAGATTTATAGTTTATGTGCAAACCGTGCATGATCTCTCAGAACTGTTTCTTCCAGGCCACAAAGAAGGAGGACCACCCTTCCTCCTCCCAAGAGCACCTGGACCATACAGACAACCCAGAAGGAAGGCAAGACCTGGAAACTATGGAGAGAGCCACACCATCCATGGGTACCAGCTGGCTCGGCACGGCTTGTGTCTATGGCAGGTGAACTCTTACCCCCCAAAAAATTGGCACTGGTCCATGCTAATCCAGAAGGTGCCTGTAGGAATTGCTTGGGCAGTACTACCTGACATTGGCCAAGACCATGTCAGGGACCTTTCCAACACTGTCATAGTATGAGCAATTGAAGAACAGTGCCTTGGCCCGCGCTCTGGCACTGGTTTTTTACTGGTCTGTATGTAAACTCAAAGGCAGAGGTCCAGTGCTGCTAAGTATCTCACTGTGGAGTGGTCTCTGAATTAGCCTTGACTACATCTAGACACAACACTGACAGACTGGAACAGAGAGGAACAGGGAGAAAGGATGAAAGGAACGTCATGAAGAATGGGTTGAATGCAGGGACAGCTTATCTGGACCCTGTGCTCTTAAAAGTAAACATTGGAGATTGATATTGTCTCTTGGTTTTTAGTAGTGTTAAATCCATAGTACTGTGTTAGTAGGATAGTTCTGTGGCAAACACAGTATTTCAGTGCATATTAAATAACGCTTTCTCTTTATTGTCTTTGCTTGTATTACAACAGTGCACAGAGACTTCACCTAAGATCTGTGGCCACTGTGCTTAGCACAGGTTACAAACGTCATATAATGCTTGGAACCAAGCTTAAGGATTGACAGACACTGGGCAAGACGGATAAGAGATGGAGAACTAAAAATACTGCAGTCATCTCACAGATCCAGAGACAAAGGCAGAGAAAAATGAGTGCTAAATGTCATACAGAAAAAAGTGTAGCCAAACTATGTACTAGTCCACTACTTTTACTGCAGGTTTATCATCCCTGTCACTGGGAGAATGAGGCACTGAGGACAGCTCGGAGGTGCCTGGCTGCAGAAGCACTGGGACAGAAGGGTACGGCCCTTCGCTTGGTTGCCATTCCTCCCGTACACTGTAAATTCAGATTCAATCGCATAGGAAAGAGGTAGCATTTGTTCCAAGTAGGGCAGCAGTCTCAGCAGCCACATTATCACAGTGGGAGAAGATTAGATTAAAGTGTGAACAACATGACATATTGCTCTTAAACAGTAAATACAAAATTCCTACCTTAGAGCTTTGGTTTTATGTGCATAACCGTATTAGAATTGATGGAAGTTACAGTCACAACATGCTGTAGATCAACATGAGAACATAACTCTAAGCACACAGATTTTTGACAGGGCATTTAGTGGGCACCTAGTCATGCAACTTCATTCTCATACTGACACTTAGCATCTCCTGTCTCCTAACGAGAAATGACAGACCTATAAAATCAAATTGATTGGATGAAGAGCTCCAGGCAAATGTATTAGTTTTAAAATCAATTACATTCTGAAAAGGGTTGCTTTGCTTCCTTTGGTAATTAGCATTCATTTGTGATTAGAGACTGTTCTAAAAATTAGAGATTGTTCTAAACACATAACGACAATTAAATGTACATAACATATAGACATAAAATGATATGTAACCATCCTTAGTTGACTCCAAACTTATGAGATTAACTTAAAATGAACTGCAGTATTGAGTGGTTTAGTGTTCAAGCTCAGCTGGCAGTATCTGACATTTATATATACTGGGATGAGAGGCATCTGTAGCATATGATAGCAAACATGGCAATCAGCCCCTGCCTGAAGTGGGTAAATGCAATATAAAGTTCATTTTGCCTTGTGATAGCTAATGATGAATGGTAAAACGTTAACTTCTTACTCCTCCAGTAGTTGGTACAAATTTCGAATTTCTTTTTATATATCATTACAGGATTTCTGCAATGAGAGCTTTTATGTATGTCATTAGCCAGCTGAGAATTACAAACCCTGTTATAATTCCTCTTTAACTGCTCTCCAGATGTGCCACATTCCTACACCACCCATATCCCTGTCGTACTCCTCCCTCATGACTGCTCCCAGTACACCAACGGATCACTTTACAAAGTACTTCGGCAAATGCTTAGGTCTCATGGATCACCACTGAACCTTTGCTTAGTATTTCTTCAGAATCCTTGGTTGTATTGTGCACTGGAATGAAAGATCTATTGTAATCTATTTTTTTTTTCCAATTGCTAAACCCTAGGATTGTTCTAATAATACCTGAGGTATGATTACACCGTTAATCAGGAAAGTACTGAAGCACTTGCTTCACTAACTCCTAAATCAGGGTCCTACTCTTCAGTCTAAACAACAAAAAGCATTTTTGTGTATGCCTAATTCTGAGCACAGAACTTTAACAAGACTAATCACATAATTACCGTTATGCTCAAACTTAAGTGCTGTGCTTGAGCAGAGCATTGCCTTGCAATCCTTTTTAAGTGTTCTGTGCTGCAAAGTAATGATTATCTCTTAAGCAACTGTTGTCACATCATCCATCACATTCTCATCTTCCAGTTCCTTTCTTTTTAAAACACACCCGGCTGGAGTGCTGATCACACTGGCATCAGTGGCAGTTTTGCTGTTGATGGCATTGTGATCAGAACCTTCCTCCACAGGTTTCCACTGGACTGGGGGGTGTCTGGGAAGAGGTTTGAATATTCAATAAAACATGTTAATGCTTATTTTAACAGCTGCAGTGGATGATACAGGTACTATTTCAAAGATGCACACCAAAATTCCTAGAAGTTACCTTCAGTGGTTAAGAAAACAGATTTTCCAGGCTTTATAGCTTTTTCTGGTAGTTCGAATATGCAGTTCAGACATATGCTGCTGTTGCTCTGTGTGTATTTTTTTCTTAAATAACCATGAGATGAGACAAGGGCATTTGTGAAAGGTGGCTGTGACAGGAGAGGGTGTGAATTTCATACACCATTTTTAAAGGCATCAGGTTGTTTCTCTAAAGCTGCCCCATGCCATCATTATGGCCAGGTGTTATTGGCCCCCACTGCTTTGACACGTCAGCTGTCATCCCAGTGCACACCCTGAGACAGCTCATGACTGTGCCCCTCACGACCTCACACACGTCCCGGAGTCCATATTTTACTGAGACCTCTCCTGCCAACAGGGCAGCTACCTGAGAGGCCACGGACTACTTAGCAACTGCCTCTGGCTACTCGCCCCAGCATCTCCTGCACCACTTTCACACAGCCCTCTGTTTAGGGTTTTTCCCTTCATGTCTATCTCCTGAGCACGATCCTCCCAGGCCTGGCTTGTTCCTGTTGGGGCACATCCCTTCATGCAGCCCTGTCCCAGCACAGGATTCTCATACCCCCCACACCCAGCCACATGAACAAGTACTTGCAGTTTTTAGACATGCTGAGTGATGCATGGTCCTATGTGGTAGGTGTTTTTATGAGACACATAAGTCTCTGACTACTTTTGAATATCCATATATTTATCCCATTTTAAATGATGGAAGGCGTCCTGAAATCGAATTTATCTTGCTCCACCTTGAAGGCAACAAGGCAATGGCTAATGACTTCAGTTCAGAAGACACAGTACTAAAATCTACACACTTGATTTAACTAATGCTATTCCTGTCTCTTGATTTTAATAGTTCTTTTGACCAAAAATAAATAAATAAAAAGAACAAGTTATAGCTTTAATATACTTCGTGAAATAAATTGGTTTTTGCAGCTTGGATGTATTTTTGGCCAACATTTACATTTATGTTGTTCAAATTAATTCTGCCTCTATCTAACTCCTAGAAGAAGAAAGTAATTTAATGTCCTAATTATTTAAAACAAAATACAATTTCAAAAATGCAATACAATAAAAATAAATTGGTTTATACCATAATAGTCTGAATTATCTCAAAGTAAACTTCTGCTGTGACTTTAAACTTCTGCAGTCCAGCCATATTTGATTTTCCAACCTGAATCACGCACACGTCGTAAAATACAATTGTTTAAAACTTCTGATTAGCAGCAGCAGTAGCAGCACTGGAAATTCATTATATTTTCCTCGTAAGATATTACAGGAAAGAGCATTAGGTGGATAGCTTCAATAAATAGTTACAAACACTTTACTGATAGTGGAGGTTGTTTTTCCTCTCTGCATCAATTTGTAACTAGGTAAAAGGAGAAACGTATTATATGTTTTCCTTCAGATTTCTTTATGTCCCTTTCAACACATGCACACAAGCACAGCCTCTCACGGTATAAATTTAATTGACAAATGGGGATGATGGATGGGATGGATGGGAAACTAAAAAATGTATCAAATAAGATGCGGTGAAATGGACGCCAGTTTTTTGTGTTTTGTGCTGAGACACAGGAACATGGTACATGGACAAGTGAAAAGAACTGACACTAGTGAAGTGTTTTAAGAAAACTGACTTACCTTCTTGTAGGCACACAGGTTTATCACTGGGTTTCCAGCTCAGGGAGCCATTAAAGTGTCTCACACAAAGTTTTTTGGAAGTACCATTAAGCCTGTATCCTTCTTGGCAATGAAACCGGACTACCACGCTTTCAAAGAAAACACCTGCACTGGGTGTCTTGTATCCATGCTCAGGAGCTCCAGGATCAGCACAGGCATGTAGGTCATCAAACCCTATGTCAGACAAAGATACAATCAGACGGTGTTCATTTACCCCCCCATGCAGCCATAGTCTTGCTTTTTTTAGTTTTTTTCCATTTGACATTTAATTTTCATGGGGGCCTCACATCATCCATCAATGACCACCAGCAACCCTACTTGCGTACCGGGTACTCCGGAGAGGACCAGCCTCCTCTTGCTGTGCAGCTACTGAGGAAGCAAAGTCAACCACACTCCGCAGCAGCTGACCTGTACAAAAATGAAGCACTTGACCCAACCTACCTGTGGGGATTGCACAGTAAGGTATCTGTAATTACTCGTGAGGACTATGGGATTTTGGAGGTCTGGTGCAGTCACTGGAAAGAATAATAATGTGTCAGAAGCTGAGAGGAAGAGGAAATAAAGAAAAGGGCATGAAGCTTAATTGCTATCCAAAAACATAGTAACCAAAACAGAAGATGAGCTGTGCAGGGAGATTATGAGCTGGGAGGGAGCTGGATCAGAGGCAAAAGGGACACAGGATGTGTCCCTTTTGGGTGTATGTGATCCCCTTATCACGTTGGCTTGGCAGCCCTATCAGACTCTTAGAATGCTGTTGCGGGAGCGCTGTATTACTGCACTGACGCCAGAAGGGAGACTGTAAAGCCCTTTACTTCCACAAAATTAACTGTAAAAATAACAAACAAAACCCCAACAGTTGCAATCATAAAATGTGACTGTTTATCACTTTATCAAACTCATTTCAACGTCATTTGCATAAAATGAAGCTTTTCTATTACTGCGAAGCAACAAAGGTTTAGTGCAGCACTGTACAAGCCCTGCATACAGAAAGAGCAAATAGCTTTGCAACAGCAACAGCAAGAGGGCAATTAATGCCGGTGGGAGGGATCCCTGGGAAATTTGAAAATCATCGCCGTGTACCTTTAACGTTTTGAGTTTAAAAGAACAGTATCAGAGAGCCTCTGCTGCATCCTGCACGTTAAGCATGATGTGCTTCCGCAGTACAGTCAGAGAGAAGGAAGACATGACAGCAGACTTCACCATAAACCTCCCTTTCCTGAGGCTAATTCATTCCCTCCACCGAAGGGTTCACTCTGACGCCGTGGCTGCCAAGTGGAGAGCGCTGAAGGTGGTAAGGGGCTCTTGCCCTGGAACGCTGAGTTTCTCCCTTCAGTCCCCTGGCTGCAGGCTGCCAGCGCGGCACAGGAGCAGCACACGCCGAACCACGGCGTTGTACGCCCAATTCCCTGTCCCTGCTAGCAGAGGCCAGGCACACCGTGGGGTCACCGGAGAGGACTGGGTTTTCCTCACTCCGTACATGGCTGATTTGATGGGAGTCCAGGTCACAGCGCTGAACTCCTCCACCAACCTACAGTTTCCAGAAGGTGACCTGATGGCCAGAACAACCCTGTGCCATCACCTACACCCAGCGCTCCGCTAGCTGGGGCGCTTCACTTAATAGCGTCCCTTCTCTTTGCGCCGCTGAAGCCTCTGCCCCTCTGCAGCGCTCCGCTAGCTGGGGCGCTCCACTTAATAGTGTCCCTTCTCTTTGCGCCGCTGAAGCGGCACACGAGCAGCGGAGCATCTGCTCTCTTGCGGTTTTACTCCTCCATCCGGTGAAGTTTATCGTGAGAACTGAAGGGTCAGAGCAGCAGCCAAGCCAAACAAATCTCTGAACCTCACACCCATACATCTACCCCTGGTGCAAACTGCCCCAAGACACTCTATCACTTGCTAACATGACAAAAGAGGAGAAATACGGTCGTTATGTCCATGGGATTACACACGATGGGCCATACTTAATACTAGAGAAGGGCTGTCCATTTTTACTGGAGATTAAAAAGAAGCTTCTTACACTTCAGGCAGCAACTCCACATCCTTCAATAAAGACAGTGATGATCTTAATTATTTTCCATTAAACCAAGGGATAACATGACATTTAGCTCAATTTTGTTACTTTGGTAACCTCAGAATTTGCAGTCAGGCAAGGAATATTATAACCCACGTTGAAATACGTGTCCTTTCTTACTAGCTGCATCAGGGAAAAGTACACAACAGCCTACTGCTATGTCTCTGCAACAACAGAAAAAAAAGTAAGGTGCTGAGGTCACATATAATTTGCCTGGTAAAAAAAATGAGCCAAGCTCGTTTCTCAGTTTTCATTAAGTCAAATATGCAAAGTAAGAGATTTCAGGACTGCCAGCACAAAACCCAACACAGAAGGCAAGAATGTTATTTTCCCTGGTGCAGCCTAATTCTGTGACCCTACTGCCACTTTTCTGGTGACCTTTCACAAGCAAAGGTTTTCGTTCCTCCTAGGGATCGTTCAGCAGTAAGTTGGTCTCTTAGGTTCTTTTTTTCAAGCGCTGTTTGTGAGCAGAAAAATCTATCCCCGAGGGCAATTCCCAACAAGGAACTAGAACACGAATGGAAGAAATGAATTATGTACCCTCTAGTTTCTACAAAGCCAGTAGCCAGCTGTTACGCTGCTACTGAATAAGAGATGACACATGGAATCAGCACAGAATCACTGCTTCCATGCAGCATTTCCACTGCTTGTTCCTGAAGCAAGAAAGAAGGAAAAAGATTCATGGAATAGCAGTTAGGCAGATTATACATGCAATACAGTAACTTCTCATGGTTAGAACATAAAGCAAATAAAACCTCACCCCATGTTTTTTTCCATAGATACCAACAGTAGACTTGGCCCAAATCTCAGTCCTACTAAAATCAGCAGAAGTCATTTGTATGGCAAGCTTCTTTCTGAAGATGTATACAATCCAGGCACAAAGCAGTGAAGCCAGCACTTGCCACACTGCAGGTGTTTTGAAGGGGCCACTGCAACCCAGAGAAGCTTGGAACTGCTCTGATTTTCACCAGGGTTGCTCCTCTCATGCACAAGAGGTGTGCTGAAATACTTTTCAACAGCTTATTTAGCTGAGATCTAAGTCCATCAGCCTATTCCAATTTAAGCATGAAAATTCTGGCACAATATTCAAGAGCATCAATGCTGAAAGACCCAAGAATTGCCATCTTCCAGTTGTCCTTAACAATACCAGACTTGGGCCCTTTACATAATAATCTTTTTCACATACTCTCGCTGGTTAAGCTTCACCATATCAAAAATGCGTACATGCATGTCTTCAATTAAATACAGCTTGGTAACAAGTCTTTTTTCCTCATGATCTTTAGTTTCTTTCCTTTTTCAAAGCTAAGCATTGAAGAGGAGCTACTCAAAGTTGTGACACAGTATGTTTATAATCTCACATTACAGACGGGACATCTTTTGCTTTGGTCCCTTTAGAACCTTATTGAACCAGCTAAACCAGTTTTCAGCCAGAGCCACAAGATAATTCTTTGGAAAGAACCATAAAAGTTACATAAACAGGAAAGCCAATTTTTTGGTTATAATAGAAAGGCATTTTCCTGCAGGAAAGATTATGTCAAATAAGATAAAAAATGACTTAGAACTACAATGGATTCTGTTTCTTTATAAACCCTTCAATGAGTCTTTGGGGAAAAGAATCAAATTTTACTTTGACCACTGAACTTTTACTCATGGTTACAAAGTGGGAAGGGGGAACCACCAGCACCTACTAGTAAAAACCATACAAGACCGATGTCAAATAAAGCAGTTTCATGTTACCTATATAGTAAAACTTTAGTAAGGTCATCAGTCATCATCACAATCAACAGTCATCTTCACAATCAACACTGCTTCACTAGCAACAATTTTATAGGATGCTATTGTGTGACTTTAAGTCCCTAAAGTTAGGACTACACAATTACTGCTGGAACTGACCACTTCAGTAAGCAAACCAGCTTAATATTTAGTCTAAGCTGCAGACCTTCTGTATCATGGCAGCTTTAAGGGACGTTGTGTAAAATACAACCAACACTAATACCTTCTGATAAGTTTAATGTGTACCTAAGGTCATCATCACCAGTGAAACATGCACTTGATACAGAATATATTTTGGTTGTGGTATTAACCATATTTCTGCTGTTGGACCAACAGGAGGTCATCACAAAACAGCAGTGCTCTTAACCTGGATAAATGACAAGCACTTTATATGGGTCCCTATTTTACTTAAGTTACTTGCTATTGTCGCACACATAAACATGACGTCAAATTAATGTGAAGACTGAAAAATAAGCAATGCCCTCCCTGGGGTGTAAAATGAACCACTGTGATTCATCTGAACAGACTGTATTTCTAGAATTTGGCATTATATCTTCTCAAACATACATTGATTCATCTTGTCCCTCATGAAACGCTTGAAACATCAGAAGTCAGGTGAAAATTACGTATTTCTGATGACAAGAAATCATGGTAGCCACAACTGAACTTCAGACATGCCTGAAAAAAGGCAGGAGGAAGAATCCCTCAGCTGTTCCTGTCATTCTCTATTTCTCCACACCTTTTTCTCAGTTTTCTCTTTTGTTCTCCTTGTTTCCTTCTTCCCTCACCTCCGTATTTTACAGCTCCCTGTAAATTCATGGTGCTGGCGAGGTGATTTCTGATCTAGATTTGATGGACTTCTTTGCCTCTAAAACTGCTATATAGCATTTCACTGACACACCGCTGATGCATGTTAGCTCAGAAACAGCTGCACTCATTCTTGAACAGAGACATCACTCTCACTGCCGTTTGTTACATACACAGCGTGAAGGGAAAGTGACATATGATGTATAATAATATTAAAGATACAGAGTATTTTCAGTGTTTGTCTTCAGCAGGGTGGAGAATGGGCTTTTCATACAATAACACCGGCATTTGGGTTCACGGAATCAGCAAATCCTTTCTGTCTCAGTCCGTGGCAGAGGGAGGCAGAGGCTTTGCAGGCAGTGGCAGGACCAGACTGCCTGCATGCTCTTTTTATAAGGAGTCTGTAAACACTGCAGGAGCAGGTTATCTTAGGCCAGCTCTCAGTAAAAAGCCGTATTAGGACTAAAGCAGAAGGGCCACAAGTGCAAACACGCCGAGGGCTTGCTTGTCTTGTACAAAGGAAAAGACATTTTCATCCCTTTAAGGGTTTCTGCCCTGTTTCTGTGACAGCCAGGCAGGCACAGCACTTTGTGCCTTTGGCTGTTTATGCTTCCTCGCTGTTGATGACATTAACTGAACTATCCACAAACTCCTGTAACAAGGAAGGCTGTGCTTCGCTGAGCATCTAGCCTTGGAAGTGAAATGAAATTATAAACCTGTGATTCCGTTAGTGAAATGCCCGCTAAAATCTAAACTTCCTTTAATCCCTTAAGGGTCACTAATGCTTAAGCTTCCCTGAGACTTCAGCAGCTTTGTAAAACCCTGCCCTGTTTAAGATGTGACTCACAATCTCCCTTGCTATCCTTGCAGAACATACTCCCAACTCCCAGCGCTGCTGGATATCCCTCCTCACTTGGCTGAGCCTTATCCAGGGCAGCCTAACAAGCCACTGGAAGAAGGGGAGAAGTCCAAATTACTTTGTAGGAGAAACAGAACAGCAAATAAGACCTCCAGGGGGTGGGTACTTTGCTTAAGCCACAGGGTGATCTATGAAATCAAGAACACCATTCAGCTTCATCATTCTCCTTCTTATAACCCAAGAGGCCATAGCAGAAAAAAAAGAAAATCGGTGTGTAATGCGGTTCACGTGCACCGAAATCACCCATCTACAATAAAAAATGAACATGCAAGCCCTGCACGAAGAGCAACAGGCTCCAAGAGAAGCACCTAATCATTCAAAAGGCTGAAAGGTTGCCCCATTTGCAATTCCTCATTTTTCCTAACTTTCCATTTCATGACCTCTTCTCCCCCAGCCCTGGATTCCCCCACTTGCGCACCCTCCTTCACCCCAAGCCAACTCACCACCTGCCCTTGCACCCTCCTACTGAGACCTCCATGCACCCAAATCTTGCCCACCCCCATGCTCATCACCTCTCTTTCTCCTCTCCTCAGCATGCGCTTGGAAAGGAGCAGTCACTCAGAGATGCTCCTAAGAGCCATGTTCAGCTCAACCTTAAAACCCCTACTCAGGCATGACAAGTCCCCGGGCAATTCCATGCTAAATCAAACTGACATCTCCCTGGAAAGCCTAAGGATTGCTGGTCCCTCCAGAGCGGGCACAGGGAAGGGAACGTGAGGAGCCGTCAGTGGCACAAAGCATCCATGGAGGGCAAAAGGGGTCTTCCAGGAGCCACGCTGGAGCGGTTTCTGCCTGGGAACCTCACCAGGGAGAAAGTGGGAAAAGCCGCGCTGTCAGCAGGGCAGGTTCAAGGGCCCTGTGTAGATGACTGCAGATGTAGTAACAGCATCTCTATTTCAGGGGTCACGCCTCCCATTAGTTTCTCCAATTACCGTTCAGCACTCAGGGATAGCAGCACATCCCTGCTGGTGCTTGACCAGTGTCAAGCTGAATTTTCTACCCATGGAGGTGATCACTATTTTTAATTTTGAATGTGAACCTTGATACAGGATTCTTCTATATTGCCATAATATTAAGATAATGAATGAGGAAAAACCACTTAAAACTGCTGGAAAAGGAAGATGGTTTGGAATACGGACAGCAGAGCACTTCAGTAAACCCAGAGCAATCTAAAAAGATGCATTTGTTTCTTCTCAAAAATGAGTTTCTTCTAATTGACATCTTAAACAGCGTAGCCCTGTCCCTTTAATCATAACTTCTCGCAATTAATACAGCTATGGCATCTTTGTAAATAAGCCATTTCATTTATAATGCAAGAAGCACTTGTTGCTTCCAGCCTTTTGTAATCCAACAAGTCTGACTGCATAATTTATGAACCCTTGTGAAATGTCATATGCTACTGGCTGATCCTCTGAACCTCCCATCACTTAAATGAAAAACAGAAGGCAGAAAGTAAATCTGCCGGTGGGTCTACTGACAGAGCCCCGTTCCTCTATGTTTTTATTACAGAAAGTTACCGTGGCCGTCTAGGGGTATGATTCAGGGTGAATAAAAGCCAATTCATCACCCAAGAAATCACACAACCTCCTCCCAGTTCCTAAACATTTAAACTGGATATGTAGTTTTCAAACAAAGCCATTGAAAATGGTAACACGTGCATGCTCAGGCCCAAACTGAGGCCAGTTCAAATCAAGCAGAAGGCAGAAATAACTAAAAACCTGAAGCCAGAGTTTGTTCACCTATCTGCAAATATAAGGTGAATATTTTTTTTCATTTCCATTTATTCAGCTCATTCAGTTTAATGGCCGGATCTATTCAAGCTGCAAACTCTACCAGGAATTAAAAAAGTATAAAAATGGGGTTTTCTTTTTTATTCAGTGAAATAAGAGCAGGTGAGAATGAATGACATCTTCAATTTCCTTGTTACAGATATTTCATGTTTCTAAGTGAACTTTAAACACAAAATGTGCTTAAATAAGCGTATTTTTATGCATATTTATTATACTTAACGTAATTTTAACTGTTTAAATGGTTCTTCTTTACAAGGGTCTGTAGTGGCAGGAAAAGGGGTAACGGGTTTAAACTGAAAGTGGGGAGGTTTAGATTAGATATCAGGAAGAAGTTCTTCACAGAGAGAGTGGTGAGGCACTGGAACAGGTTGCCCAGAGAATCTGTGGATGCCCCATCCCTGGATGTCTTCAAGGCCAGGCTGGATGAGGCTTTGAGCAACCTGGTCTAGTGCAAGGTGTCCCTGCCCATGGCAGGGGGGGTGGAATTAGATGATCTTTAAGGTCCCTTCCAACCCAAACAATTCTATGATAAAATGGTTTTTCCATGCCTCTTATCTGAACCTTGAATATCTATGAGTTGTAACTGCAGACAAACAATCTTTGACACAGATGATGAGATTTTTGAAACATTCTAATTTAAAAAAAAAAAATCAAACATCTTTTGCAATGATAAAACCAAGGATGCAGCAAACACATTAAGCTCTATATCCGCATCAGTAAATGGGTACATACCTAACACATCCTCCTATTCCTTATGCCGATAAGGCACTGCAAAGATGATATTTACCAGCATGTCCTTGTTGACTGGTGACCCATAAGAATCATCACAAGGAATTAAATACGTACAAATCCAAAGTATAAAATATTAATATGCCAAGATTTTACTGATTTAAAAGAACAAGTGAGCTCATTACTTTGATTTACATCAACCAACCCCACTTATATTTTCATCCTCGTATGTAACATTTTATGCATTATATGTTTAAGGATTTCATTAGAGGTGCGATATTGTCGATGTGGGAATCCAGCCTTCGGTCACTAAACAGGATTAATAATAACACAGAAAGCTACTAATAAAAAAGTGCCAAATAAAATAAAACTATACTCCCATAACTTCAAGAATATTATGGGCCTGCTGTGTTTTTAAAAAGCAGTATCTAAGTATTGTTGTTTATCTGTCCCATATTTTTAGCACTCTAGAAAAAATTAATTACCATTACCAAGAGTTAGTTTAAACATTTTTAGTCTAGACAGGCATCCCTTAGGAAATATAGAAAAAAAAAATAAAAAATGAATAATGAGCTAGTTACTATAGTAATATTTCTTCTAGGCCAATAGCTCATAATATTATTCATCACAGCAAATCCAAAGTAATGAAATGTCACACTGTTCAGCAGAGATCCTTGTTTCTATAAGATGCAGGAACCAAATACTCAGAGGTATGAGCTGGGGGGTTGATATTTACGGTCTAATCAACCACAGACTTCCCTAGATAATGCTATATTTTTATTGCACACAACAGTATGGTAATCCAACAATTTCTGCTTTTCAGTTGTGCTATAGAAACTGATTTTATACTTTCCCAAGAACAGGCAGAATTGGATATAGGGACAAGCAGGATCAATGTGTGAATATTATAATATTAAACTTTTAAATAAAGTGCACACTACAGAAGACTGAGAGACAAGGGATTTAAAAAGCTGGTACATACTTAAAGTGGGAGAGCAGTCAGAAACCATTTCCATCTTTTGTACATGATTCCTTATCACAAATCCTCTGATGCTTCTGGATACTCTGACAGCTCTTATGCCTTAGAGAGATTTTTCTCTGCATGCACCTATCCGTGAAACTGTGACCTTTCCTCTTGGATAGGGACCTCATGGCAGCCATCCATTTTTTATTTGCCTTCTCCTCTGCTTAAGTTTTGCTTGCTGGTACTTACTCGGTTAGCCTTGCAAAATTGGGGCACTATTTACCTACAGGTCTGGAAGATGTAAAGGAAGATAAGGTGGTTTTGCTGGTTCACTGTGTACTTTCCACATGAGGACAACCATTGCACCTTTCACATTTGCTTCAGATCACACCGCAAAACACTTCTACTCAAGGAAAGCTTTTTGAAAGAAAGCAGGTAATATCCACTGGAAAAAAATACCCTAATTGATCTTGGTCCTAATCTGGGCCCAAGGAGAACTTCTGATTTCCTTCTATATGGAAAAGTGACTTTATGTTCCTATGTTTTGCTAGTACTGTTAGCATTAAGCCCAGCTTTTAGTCTGTTGTTTCCCTTCTTGAGAACTCATTCACTGAAGAAAAATGAAACAAAGTTGGCTTGTTGTTTTCCAAGAATGAGACAAACTCACAAAATTGTATAGAAAGGAAGCAGGAATCCAGTTGCACACAGATAATGAAGTCTTGTCATCATACCAAAATGCTTGTTACTTAAATTATTAATTTTAAATGCTCTGTCTTGTGACTTAGTCTGTCCATACTGAAAAGACTGGAAAAATCAGTAGTAGGTTAAGATGATGCAGAAGCATATTTTTTTCCTTTCTTTTTGACTCATAATTATGTTCCATTTAATTCCTCAATACAGGGTAGAAACTCCCCTAAAATTTGTTCTGGACACTGTTTAAACAGCTGGTTAGGAGCAGCAGATAATATATAACAGCAGATAATCCAGTTGTAGGGTTGTCTCCACTAAAATCCCTCATGTGCTCATTGCCCTGATGCAGCCCTCCTCGAGGACCTTCCAATGGCTGGAAAGGGATGGCAGGGTGCTCACAGCAACGGAACAAGCAACTCAAGGAGCAAAGTCACAGAAGTAGTGAGCGAGATGGAAACATTTGTAATTAAAACGCTGTGCCACTACAGAGCCATTTAACGCCCTAAAAAAAAAAAAAAAAAAAAAAAAAATCCAGAAAAATGAGAAGGACAAACTTCACTGGCACACTCTGAATTTTTGTGGCATCATCAAAAAATCATCTGTGTGTGAAGTCCTTTCTAGCCCAGTATTTCCCCTTTCAATGCAACCTGTTTCCTCTCTAGACAGTTTCTTATCAATTCCACAATTCTTCTATTAATCCAAATCTTCACATATACCTTCCCTGGTGGCAGTTTACTAAAGTCAAGCTAGATGGTATCTCCTGCATTTCCTCTCCCTGGGAAATCAGCTGTCATCTCAGGAGATTAACAGATTCGTCTGACACAATCTTTCTTCAATACATCTCTGCTTTATTTTATATCATAGCTCCAAACCTTTTAATATCTCTACCTTAAAAAAATTCTAAAATCTTGTGAATTATTGCAGTGAGAGAAGCAAATCCCTGATTGCCCAGATCATGGGCTCCTTTCTTTTCTCTTCTCTTTTCCTTTCTCTTCTTTTCTCTTTTCTTTTCTCTTCTTTTTTCTTTTCTCTTTTCTTTTCTTTTCCTTTCTTTTCTTTTCCTTTCTTTTCCTTTCCTGTCCTTTCTTTTCCTTTCCTTTCCTGTCCTTTCTTTTCCTTTCTTTCCTGTCCTTTCTTTTCCTTTCTTTCCTTTCCTTTCTTTTCCTTTTTCTTTCTTTTCCTTTCTTTTCTTCTCTTTTCTCTTTTCTTTTTTCTTTTCTCTGTGGGTATTACAGATAGTGTTTTAGGGCACTACTGGAAGTCTCTCCCTTTCAGTTATGGATATGGCAGTGAATTTAAGCAGAAGAGGAGGAAGCTGAGGCCAGAAGAGAAACCAAAGAAACCAGAGCAGGAACAGCAGAACGATTTGGCAAAGGCACACAGATGGGATGTAGTGACACACAAAAATACGTTAGCCTGGAAGCTGACTGACAGCTGTTTGCATGGTGATACCACTAGAAGATAAGAGAGAAGGAGATGAGAACACAAGCCTAACAGTAGGCTAAAACGGGGAGCTAGAGAGGGACAATACGGAAGAGAGGGGGAAACAATGAGTCACAGGCAACAGGGCTAAGAGGATGGGCAGTGCCTGAAACAAGAACAGGGCATCAATGCCAGGAAGATGCTTGGCAGGACAGGTTTGGAGGCTGGCAGTACACTATGAGAGCCTTCCCAATGTCCTATCCTTTTGGACCAGAAGAAATGGGTTGGGACTTTTTTTCTTTTCTGCTGACACCACAGACTCCATAATGTACTCTGCACTGACAACAGTGAAGTTGAGACTGTCAGGTGAAACCTAATATACTTTATATAATGTATACACAGTGCTATTAACCTGTTGAAAGATTGGGAGTTATGGCATTCATGGGCACAGTTAACTGCTAATGCTGAGCTACCTTATGCTCAAAATATTTTCATAGAAGCCAATCTGAAAATCATATATACTGGTTAAGTTTAAAGACTTCTATTAAATTTAAAGGCTTCTGTTATTCAGAAAGTATTCATATCCATACCTATCATGAAAAAGATTCTTATCATGTTGAAGGACTAGTGAAAGAGGAAGAATCAGAGGCTATTAATTTTTTTTATGGTACTATAAGTTGATTAGCTGGGAGCTAGGAAAGGTCTAGAACTAGTACAAAGATGGTTCTTTGTTCTGTTCAAGGGATAAGACTTCTAGCCACATAAACAAGCAATTTATTTTAAACTTATTTTTTGTTAATAGATATTATTTTGAGGTTTTCTGCAGTTTCTCTTTCCCCAGAGTGTTAAATGGTTCTTTTCAGAACAACAGCTGCAGCAAACCCACTTAAAATGAAAAAGGAGGCAATACACAGATCCATACATATGTTTTGCAAGAAACAGGCAGCATACACAGATTTATATGTGTGCCAGTCCTCTAGGATGTCCTAATTGTGTTTGTTCTTTTAATAACTTTAGGCTTCAGTGATCAGAATAAAAATTCTATGCTGAAGCTAATGCTTCATCCTTAGTTCACCTCACTACCCTGAATTATATAGTAAGCATACTTAAGTAAATGCAGGAGTCAGGCTTCCTCCTTACACCACAGTCTCCAGACACGCACATAATGGGCTGCCTGATTTAATTCAGGGTGTCTCTTTTCAAATCTTACTTTGTTTTTACAAAATATTTGGCTCAACCATTTCTTTTTATAACTGCACAGATTTTCAAGCCTGCATTCCAGTGCTCAGCGAACTGCAGTCTTCACTGATAAAAGCAATGCATCAAGCTTCCTGACTTGCAAGAACAGTTGGGTTATTTAGACAATTACGTTCTTCCTAGTTATTATATCTACACTTCACATCTACAGCCTCTTTCTATAAATGTAGCCCAAAATACTGAGTTAGTTAAGCAGCTTATTAAGTAGGTATGGCCTTTCAGTAGCTATGCCAGTACTAATCTTACGATTATAAATAATTTTTTACTCCTATAACCAGACTCCAGATCCCCCTATAATGAAGACAGGCATATATATATTACCAGTTTACACGAGGGGCACCGAGACAAACAGAAGTAGGCCATAAACAGCAAGGGCTAATGGCACAGTGCTGAGTAGAAAACCAGTCAGCCAGTCTGACATGCCTTATGAGATTAAGGTTAAAAGTGAGCTGAACATGCCTAAGTATACTGCCATTTTCAGTTTCTGACCAACTTAGAAAGATTTCTAGGGCTAATGTGACACTGTCTTGACCCTCATTGAGAACAGAGGTGAACTGCTTTAGGAAGCTCAGACAATTCTTGCAGGATTAGGCAAGACTAATATTTTTGGTTTGTTATGCATGTTTTGTGCCTCCAATAACTCAAAAGCAGTTCCACAACAAAACCCTGAATTGGCTGTTGATAATGCTACTTGAGGAACACTGACATAGTCCCCGCACCGGTTTCCTGACCATTACACTATCTTTCCACTTTGCTAGTCCTCCTTTCTCTTCATCATTACCAGTCTTACTGTCCTCCTGAGAACAGTAATGAACCTTTCTTTCCATATCTCCCCTATACTCACCCAGCTTTCTTCTAGGGTTCTGCTGGTACCACTTTCCAACAATATCACTTAAAATCTTTTAATTTCGTCCCATTCCAGCTGACAGGAGTCATCCACAACATCTTGGCATGTAGTGTTTGGTGCCCAAACCGCCTTTCTAGAGCTGCCTCAAAGCCCACGTCTCCTCACTATTCCTAATGCCTCTGCTCTCATGTCAATCCCTGCCAGGCCCCTGAGGGCACTGAGAGGCCTTAATGGCCCTGACTGGCCTCACCTGGGACCCCCACTCACACCCACGGCCTAGGGGCTCCAGGTAGCTCAGCCCCAGGCACCCAGGCCTTGCCTAGGCTATGCTGTAGATGTGCCTGTCTCCAGCCCCATCTTCTGGGTGGACCTCGGACCCACATTGTAGACCCATCTCCTGCTTCTCTGACTGGGTGGCTCCTGGATCCGGTTCATGCTCTGGCTGTGTCTGGGACTGCCGATGGAGCCCACTACCAGCACCCAGCTCTGCTGAGACCCCGTGAGATGGTGCCCTATTCAGTGAGGGCACAGCCGTGCTGGGGTCACCCTTGGCTCCTGGCTTCTCCCTCTCTGGGGAGCAGCACCCCTCCCTGACGCTTCAGCCAGGCCACACACCCCTCAGCTCCCTTCACTGCTTTCCCTTCTTTGTGATGTTCAAGCCCCTCATCCTGCTCTTCCTAGCCATACGTCCCTATTCTCAGTTCTTTCTGTGCCCTACCTTTTGTCTACATTATCCCTGGGATATACTTTTAGCTGCTTTGTTTTTTCTCAGGCTTGAATTAATCTTTTTGTGACACCTCCCTATCCCCCCATTTTTCTCCATTCATGTCCTGTTGTCTTTTAAACTCCTTCTCAAAGCCCCACATATTTCATTTATCCTTTGCCAGGCCCAGCTCCTTTCCACTTTGAGGGCTGTTCTCTATGAGGCCTTTGAGTTCAGGCTATAAAATCCCAAGACAAGAAAGCATCTTTCCACACTTGGTGGTCTCTTACATAGTCTGCCCTAACTGTGGCCTGAAAATTTTCATCTTTTAATTAGTTTTTTGCATTCCTGAAGAAAAACCATGGGCACCTTCTGGAATTTCTTCACCTGCCATTAGTTTTCTGAGGATACATCGCTGTACCTAAAACCAGAGAGACTGCCATTGATCTGCTCTGCCTTATTTGTGAAGCAATGCTTGTTCCCAGTATGAAAAGAAGTATCTCTGCTCTTGATTTCTACCTCAAGCCATTTTGTAGCCCACATGCTGCTCAGCAAAGACACATCAATCATCGCACATCACGCAGGAGTGACCTCCACAGGTGGTTACAAGTTCCCATGCTGAGACATTGCTACGTGGTCTGAAGCGTATGACTCGACCTAAAGATGTTTTCTATTCACAGAACATGCCCATTCTCCACGTGTTTAGACCTACTGCTCTCATAAAATGCAGCGGCTCGTGCCCTAACAGTATTACGCTGAAACCAGGTATGGTTAAAGGAACGATAACCTAATATTGTTTTGCTAAAGTTAAGATTAAATGCAAGGCTAGAGGACACACATCCAGTACTGTAAAGGAATAAATGCCAACATCACGTTTAGTATAGTAGCTAGTTTAACATGAGACAGGCACTTCACCCTTAGCTCAGATATTACTCAGCCATTAAGCGAAGGACCAATATCACTTACTATCTCTTGTCAAAGTAGTATCTTGGAGGAGTAACCTGAATGTTCTCCTATGCTAGGTTTAGGCTTGACTCTGTAAGCACCACTCCGCATACCCTACGTGTCACTCAGCAAGGACCTGTGATGAAGGACATGCCACATGCACACATACACATACGTAAACATACCCTGGGCTTCAGCTTCAAAGGAAACAGAAGGTTGAAGGATTCTTCTAGGGACTTCACCCTTCTTCCTGACTAGCTAATTCATTTATATTGCAAGTTTAAACTTAACTTCTTAAACTCAGTTTAAAAGGAACTTTCTCAGAAAAAATGCCAATTAGGCAATGTTATCTATCGTGCCTGATTATCTGATGGAAATACAAAAAGCTAAGGTCCTCTTGCATGTCCAGCACTTCATAAACCAATGCACTCTATAGCTTACTTGCTGCCTTAGAGACGTAATGCCTTATAACCACTGCCTCAATGGAAATAACTATACATAAAAATATCCTTGAAAAACTTAAAACTCAGCATGTTACCCATGTCAAAGATACAATTGTGCATACAGTACAACACATATAGATGGCTAATTGGAAATAGGGTGATGATTGATGTATAATGATTGTATCCCATGAAAAAATGGAGGAGACTGCTACTCCTCAAAGCCCTTGTAGGTATTTCTGGCTTGAAACACCTCAGCTTTTTCCAAGGTAGCAAGGGATGTCATCTCAACTTTATCAGCTGTTCTACATGGTAAGGAGGAAGTACAAGAACAAATAATCCAAAACTGGGATGAATTCATATTTTTTTAAATTAATTCAATCAGTAATCAGGTGAACTTAATCTTATACCAAAAAAACACATCTTGCTACGTTTGCTTTTGAAACACAACATATCCCAACTGGGAGAAAATTGTTTTAGTTTGATTTATAACAGTAATGAAGAGTGATATTCTTTTTGGTAATGACACTGTGTGATACATTTTCTCTTTTGGGAGTAAGCTTCTGAAGTATTTTACTGTCTCTCATCCTACCATTACAGACTTGAGGGAGACTGTGAGATCCTCATGAGAATCAGACCTGTATAGAAATCTGGTAATAACGGATGGAGACGATGGTTTATTTACATTGTAGATACTAGGCTTTTTCAGACTTTCACCAACCCATGGAAATTGCCAAATAAATAACCCAGTGAGCCATTTAAAGAATTTTGCTGCAATTTATGGCTGCTGCCTTTGCGGAAGGGGAGAGGCAGAATGTGAAGATCAGGGAGCGCAGCTTTCAACCTGAAACCTTCCGAGTGTTTGTTCATGACCTACAGAAAATGGATGGACTGGTGTACAAATGGGAATGATACTACTTAAACCCAGTCCTTGCTTTGGCAACAGTGGGGAGGTGTCAGTCCTGCCTCTTCGGCTGGCAGAGGCTGCCTGGAGCCTCATTTAAGCTGGTGCCTGCAGATTTTGAGCAACCTGGTCTAGTGGAAGGGTGTCCTTCCCATGGCAGAGGGGTTGGAACTAGATGATCTTTAAGGTCCCTTCCAACCCTAATCATTCCATGATTCTATGATTTAAGCTATTGTGGCTTGCCCAGGTAGTCTGTGGCAGCTGAGCTGCGGCAGCAGACTCTGCACGCTCTTTGCCCATGAGATGAAATGCATTAGCTTTAACTTCTTGCATCCAGACTATTTGCCAGATGGATTCCTAACAAACAACAGAATCAAGCTGCTGAATTCTTTTACATATGCTCGGAAAGCCTGGGAAAAAAATAAACACAAAAGAAGTAACTAATGGGAACTGAGTGATGCGTTTTTGAGCGTAACAGCCTCCATCACTATTTCAAAAAAAATCTGTACATTACAATTCTATTAAAAAAAAAAAGTCAAAGTAGTTTCCCATGCTAAGTGTGTTACAGGTCTAAATTTTTTAGACAATCAAAAAGAGAGGCTGTGTTTTCCCTCAGTCAATCTCATGTCCTGTTCCTATCTGAGTATACTGCTAAATAGCAACAGTGTACAAATGTGCTAATTAAAGCTCATACCATGCTGCAAATCCTTCAGCTAGCCCTGCAAGAAATTCCCTTTTCCTTCTTCAGTATGAATCTGCATTGCTACTCCTGTACAACAGCTGCGTTGTTGTTGTTATTATTATAATTGTTGTTGTTTTTTTCTTGTTTGGGCTTTCAATCTGGTGGAGTACTCTGCTTTTTTAATCTTTCTCTTTTTAAAAAAAAAGAACCACCAAAACTAAATTAAGTTAATGTAGCCACCAGAGGGAACTGAAGATACCCTTCTGAAGAAGAAAAACCTATTGAAAGTGACAGAAATTACTGAAAATAATTATAGTTGAGAAATTGAGTTCCAAGAAGGAGCAGCTTTGCCTTAAGACCAAATTCTATTTCAGTGTGACGTTCTGTAAAAAGATGTAATTTATGGCATAACTGGCTCCTTTCAATATGGAAAGCATGTAGAGGAAGGACAAGAATCGGTCTGGGATGAGAACAACTAAATGCTGATTCATCTGGAAGTGCAGCCACTCTTCAGTCTCAGTGAGTAGCTAGCAGCAATTCAGATTACTCAAGACAACTAGCCTTTTGCAGAAAGATATTAATATCTAAATACACTAATGTAGTAAAATAGTTTCACATTTTCACTATCTAGACCTATATTTTTTAAGAGATTTTGCAAAAAATCCCTTGGAGCTTGTTTCCTATGGACGAAGCCTGTGTGTACACAGGTTTTATATGCATCACGGCTGCCTTGCCGAGCAGATGGATAAAAGCAGAGTTCTTCAGAAGAGACAGCAGAGCTTTCTCACACCTCTCAACATCTTGCACAATCCCTCTCATTTTCCCTAGACAGCTGACCTTCAAAATGTCATTAAAAAGATGAAATATTAAAAATACGCCACTACAGAGTAGCACCTGTGTTTTATATCCTATTTCTTCCGTAGCTCTTCAGAAGAAATCTCCTTTAAAGCATATATTGCTTAGAGGATGAAAAAGGATACAGTATGTTTGTATCCGGTACCTCCAACAGCACATTTCTTGAAATATTCATCACTTGTTCTAGTCCCTGAACTACTCCTGAATTACTTATGCCATTTTTGAGAAGATGCTTGCCATATAAAGACTTTGTATGTTATTATTCTTAACTATCATCCTTGTAACCAAGAAATTTTGCCACAGGGGCTTTACTTTACAACGACAAGAACTTCTGTTATAGTTTACTTGACTGGAACCGGGATGTCTCCCTTTCTCTTCCTAGTAGAGGAGAATGTTGTGCTAAGCAAACACCAGACCCATTGCTCAATGATGCATGGTATGTACCATACTCTCTCGAGATACTTCTCTTGTATGCTAGGGAACTTCAGTTCTGGACTTTTCCATAACTGAAGTAAATATCCTACTGGAATCCATACTGGTACCACTGATCACTTGAAGCTATCTTTCTTTCACATATCTGAAATAACTACACAGGCAACCTGGGTTAAAACAAGTGACAGTCTTGAGAAAGACCACAAATATCGATAACGGGCTCAGATAGAAGAGGACTGGAAGAATGGCCATATGAGCCAGCCTAGCTTCAGCATTTTGTAACCTGAAGGGTTTTGCAGTCCAAGGACCTTTTAACCTCTTCTAGTATGTCTTTAAGTACAACTTTAAGAAAGCGAATGGATGCTGTCCTTCGTGTTCTGACCAACACTCTCCTGGGCAAAAGGGTAGCTCCTGCCTCAGACTCAAGCCCAGCTACTCCTTCCCTTAGGCTACCAAGGGGAGGCTACACCTCTCTACTGCAACCTGAAGCTCCAAATAGGTGGGGCAGGATAACATGCAGTGTAGGAATACTGAGATATTTTTGCAAGCACCTAAATGCCTTTTGAGCATTTGCAAGCTCTGATGATTAATGCAAAAAAGTAACACGCTGGGCACAATTAGGTATTGTTAAAATCTTGTTCTAACGTTTCCTGAAATCCAGAGCTATGAAGCCAGAGATTAAAAAATGCATAGGAAATGTCGGCTAAACGGTTATAAAGTTAGAAGGCACTGAAAACAAGAAATCCTACTGAAGCAGCTTTAGCTACAGGCATCGCCACCACTCCACCTTCCCCAACACAGCACAGCCCCTCTCAACTACACAGCTGCTCATCACACCTAATATAATCACAGTTACATAACCAGCTCCAGCACAAGGCACTTGATATAAATGTTGATGTCATGGTGATTTTGAAAAACAACATTTCTATTAACATTCTGTCTCCAGCTTTCCCAGCTGGCTGACTGCAGACCATTTCCCAAGATGTTCCAGTTCCTCCCTGCAGAGCTTTCTCATGTATCTTAATAATAATTCATAACATTTCTATTGCACCTTTTACTTTGACTCCCACTGACATACTCAGCTGTGACTTTCAGAGCAGCATACTGCTGTAGCTGTGACTGCCTTCACAATACACCAAAGCAATATAAAGAAATATAATCTTCTAGACCAATTAAGATAATTACAAAAAAGGGACTATCTCACAGCTACACAAGGCCTTCCTCACAAAGTCCACTGTATTGTCTCTACTACAACTATGAACTAGAAAATGGCATGTTGGCCAGAAGATTGATTGGGAATATAACCTAAGAAGGTTGCAGGAGTTAAAAGTTTGCAAAGATTTTATATTTAGAACCAGGAGCAAAATCTAATCAAACTAGCAAGGTATTTTCAAAAGCACCTTTCTTCACTCTCTCATCATTAGTCTCGTCACTGACCTCTTTCACCTACTCATCAGTGAGTAGCTATTTAAGTTTTACGCAGAAAATTAAGAGACCAAGAAATACATGTCAGAACAAAGAAAAGAATGTAGATCAATCTAATGCAAAAGCAATAAGGGAGAAAATTAAATAAAATCACTTTGCAGATCTGTTCCTAGCACACACACCCCCAACCCCCCAGTTTCAGAAACAAGTACAGCAAGCAATCACATGCCGACATAAATTAGCCTACATCTAGTAGCCTACATACAAGGCCAAATACGGCGAGCAAACATCAATGAATGTAGTCTAAAAAGCATTCAAAGAATTCTTCTTTTGGCATGGATGTAAAATGCTAGAATGTAAAATAACAGTGCATTTATTAGAGGGGGATTGCAAACTTATCCTATGGCCCCAGCAGCACCTCTCCAGTCCCAAGTAGTTAACTTCTACAACCAAGCACAGCTCAGCTTCCAAGATCTCTCCAAAACTGGCATCTCTGCTGAGAATGTGAAAGGTCACGCTGAGACTGTGATGCACACACCTGAACAACCGAAAAATCCATTGTACATTTGTGAGGTCATTTAATATCTGTTTAGATGGCAGCAATCTTTTGTCACTGTTGAACTAAGGTCACTGAATCAGGAGCTGAAAGTAAAACTGTCTCTTTAACCCTCTGTCCAGATTCAAGGTTTCAAGGCCACCGTGGCTTTTATGTACTCAACTATGAGATGCTGCCAACAGAGCAGTCATTTTTTTGCTATACAAGGAAAATGTTGTCTCCACACATTCAGAATCAGGTAAGGGAAGACATATCTTGAAGTGCATGTATGCCTATGAAATCAGTCATTCTGCATCTCACTTCTTAAAACCATTCAATTAATTTCTGTGTTGTATACGCATCTCACACTTGAGACAGCTTTGATCCTACCTGTGCAATGGAGAAGTACATCTAAGACTGATTGTTAAACAACACCTAACTGTAACAGACAGCATATTCCAATAAAAGCCAGTTCACATGTCCTTCTGAATCTTTGTTTTAACCAAGCTGGGAACACTCCTGCTATGCCATCTGTTCCTATAATGAAAGCAGCAACACAAGGACACTGAGGAACGTGAGCTGTGCCTTGGCAGCTTGGTCCTACTTGCGCCAAGGCAGCATACGGTCATGTTGTGTGTTCTTAAAGACACCAGTAGAACAACCTCTTCCTCATTTCAGCTGAGGATGGTAGCCAGACTATGTTAAAAACAACTATGTCCGTCATAATGGCAATAACAGTGATGATAAAGGTAATAACGCACTACTATAGCACAGCCACGCATAATGTCTCTCTAGTTTTTTTTTTTTAGTTGCTAACGGTCATTTCCTTTCCTTACATTGCACTGCTTTAGCTCTGTATTGAAATGGTTGCTAAATTGTTTCACCTTGATCAAGTAAGGCATTCATTCTGGACTAAAGGTAGAAGATGTATGAAAGAAAGGGGAGGAAAGGTAGATTACATGCTGCCAGAATTAAGTATTTCTTAGACCATATTTTCAGGCTAGAATTATTCAGGCTCTTGAACATGAGCAAAACTGTCCACATGTGTGTACTATACATACAAATCTTGTTGGATACACTTAAAAACTTCAAATCTCAAAGGTCTCAGATCTTCAGCTGCTCCTTCATGTTAGGAACCACCTCAGTCTTGTACCCAACATGCCACAAGTCCATCTGCTTTGGACATGACCTGCCCATCATACTGAGCCATTCCACGACAATATAATGTCTGTGTAATGGAGTATCTTAGACAGGAGTGACAGACAAGCCTGATGGGGAGGCTCCCTCCATGCGCTTTGATATGTGGTATGCCACGGAATGACAGGATCTCCGAGGTTGGAAGGGACCTTCTGATCATGTAGTGCAATGCCTCAGCTCAAGCAGGGTCATGGAGAGCAGGCTGTATCCAGTCAGGTTTTGAGTGTCTCCACAGAAGGAGATTCCACCACCTCAGTGAAAAACTGGTTCCTGATGTTCAGAGGGAACCTCCTGGGTTTCTGTTCATGCCCATGGCTGCTTCTTTGCCCTCTCCCTTCAGGTTACTTCCACACATCTGTAAGACCTCCCCTGAGTCTTCTCCTCTCCAGGCTGAACAGTCTCAGCTCTCTCAACCTCTCCTCATGTGAAACATGCCCTGGTCTCTCCCTCTTCCCACTGCAGCCCAGGATTCTGTTGGCCGCCTTTGCTGCAAGGGCACATTTCTGGCTCATGGTCAGCTTTGCTGCCCACCAAGGCACCAAGCTCCTTCTCTGCAGAGCTGCTTTCCATCCGGCTGGCCCCAAGCTGACTAATAAGATTTGTAAGTATCTGAAAATGGACTCCCATTTAAAATGAGTGCCTGCATAACACCAGGCTTGGATAAAGATGCACAAATACAAAAAAAAAAAAAAAAAAGTACTTCAGACTAGGCCAGGCAGTGGAATTTGTTACAGCTGACTATGAAGTGTTGATGAGTCCAACATGAGACTGAAAGTCCAGGGCTCAGCTTGCACTACCTTGACTTCAAACATTCCTCTCAGACATTCACGCAGGACCAGAACAGACAGCTAGTCTACTGCTTTGAAAACATCTCCCTGGTGTAGTTTGGCAAGATTCAATTCTCTCCCATACAAGAGAAAATAAATTTCCAGCCAACACCGCAAGGTTTTATGTCTCCTATGAAACACAACCAATCCTCTACTTTGTACATCCATCATTTCAAACACACGGATGAAACTTCCACTGAGTTATCAGATGAAACTTTCACCGACTATGGAATATGATTGTGATCTCAAAACTTACTGTTACCAAAATGAAACAAAAGACTCATGTCACAATGTAGGTTTTGCTATAGGAATTTTCTCAAAGAGAACAAGTGGAAAAAGCACCAGGAAAAAAATTAGCTATGTTGCACTATTGCTTAATGCACTACAGAGAAAGGGGGGAAATATATATGGCCAGTGATTGCTTTTTTGGCTTTTTTGACTTTTTTTGCACAGAAAGCTCTAGTATTGGACATGTTTACAGATTAGACAGATGCGCAAGGGCAAACTGAAGTTAAAAATGTGACAATCAAAGCACATGGTTCACATTACTTCTGCAGTTCTCTCTCAATGAAAAATTCTACTGAAAATCAGCCAGATTAACTCTTTTGTTGAAACTGAATGCAGGATTGATTACCAATGACCTCAATGCATGTCAAAGAACTGTACCTAATACTAGGACAGACTGGAAGCTACAAGTGATCAGATCCTCCTTCCAGCAGATTTAAAAGACAGTGATGCAGAGAGGGTTAGTCTTCAAGGGGCACTCAAACCAAAGAACAGATTGAGTCTTAAGTTTTGAGGATGTTTCTAAAGAAAAAGGTGCTTTTTTTCAGGTATTCCTGAAATTTTAATCTTTAATATCTCATCAACTCCAGACCCATTATACAAGGCAGAATTTTCCAGAGTCAGAAATAGAACAGAAAGAAACCAGATTTGTGAATGATTGGTCAAAAAACCAAAATGTTGTAAAAAATACATACACGGCATCAGGAAATTGTGGCAAGAGACCAGCGACCCCAATTCCTTCAGCCTACACAGACACACGCCCAAAGGATGAAACTATCATCTTCTGCATGTTATATATATTCTGTAGCATTATAATTTCAAAACAGTCAGATCTCTTGCCTAAGGAGTCTTCCCAGCTGGCAATGCTAACACATCACTGAAAAAATCATATATCCATTTCAAAACTGAACTGAAATACGGTTTGGTAACAATTACTTCAGCTATTTATTCCTCCACATTTCGAATACCAAGCCACAGCTTCCCACCCTTGAAACAAACCCACCCCGCAGGCGTGGTACCGGTAGGGTTCTCACCGCTGGGACCCAGTGAACCCAGGTGCACAGAGACGTCGCAGCTGCTTCTGTATGACAAGAATCGCGGCGGCTGAGCTCATCTGAGGTAGACTACGGACATGCACTGCCTTTATTTCAGACAGCAGCTTTCCCATGTGGCCATACAAGCTGCAGAAGACTACGCCAACGCTAAGGCTACTGATTCCGAGGGTACCACCTGTAGGCACGGGCAGAGCCTGAAGAAGCCACGTGGCAAAGCCACAGCAGGGACAGCATCTATGAGCAGGAGTGGTGACCACTGCAGCATGAGAGGGATGCTTTCCTGCATGCTCATGTAGGCTTTGAATTAGGGAGAGGTGTTCATCCTAAATAATCAGTCTTGGGAATTGTCACCTGCTCTGGTGGAGTGGATAGAAGATCCACTCTTAAATAAATATAACTTGTTTGATTTAAGGAATTCCTGCCTCCAGCAAATGCTTGAGTATATATTTACATGAAGAACTTAAGAATAAGTAGGTAGAATACAATATTCCACTCCATTCCAGGAGTACATTGCATGAAAACCCCACAAACCCAATCCTGGAGCAACGTTAAGGTTATTTCACTGCCTACTGAAAACCTCTAACTTTGCCATTAAATGGGATGTTAGGAGCAATATCCATTAATGGTCTAACAAAAAGTGAATCCATACAGCGCATTTGTTTTCAGCAGCAAGGGATACCTGCCCTCACTTGGAGGCTGTGGTAGAGGCTCTCAGTTCAGAGTCAGCACACAGAGGACAAAGCCAAGAGTCAGAAGCCAGACTCACAAGCAAGAGGACACTGTTACGAGCCACCACTGTTAGAAGAGCAGAACGATACAGGCATTGCCTTTGTTTAGCAGGCTCCCAGGTCTGCGAGCAGTGCTGCAGACAGAGTAAGCAGAACTGAACAGTCTGACTGAAGAGGAGTCCTCTCTTGGGCTTGGCTAAGGGGATCAGACTGTAGCTCTGATGTGGAGTCCCAGCTCCTAGAATTCACTCATTTAGAAACCTTTTTGTCTTAGTTCATCCCACTCATAGCGCACCCAGCATTATCTGTTGACAAATAACCTTTATAGTATATAAGCACAGGAGACCATTTACTAACAAGCCGTCAGATTTAATAATTTCCCGATTGTAGATGACTCATTATGCAACTTGAACTTTATATTTAAATACAGTGTGCGCGCACAGTATGTCTCTTGGTATTTGCTTTGTTTTTTAAAAATACGTCGTTAAGTGAAAAATGTTCTGCTGTACAAACCAAAGATGTTGAGCACAGTAAGCTACTGTCACTCTTAAAATACATACCAATTTTTCTAACTGCTACATTGCATAAATAGATATTTAGAGTCTGTTTAAAAGCAGACTATTTATATAACAGTTCATAATAAACCCTGTAGCAACAGTACCATTTTCATGCAAATTTGTACTGAATGTCGTTTTAAAATATACTCCTTTTATCTAATATTCTTATACAAAGGTAAAACAGTTCAGAAAACAAAGTGCTATTTAGCTATGTAGTTTTCCATCTACATAAATTCTGATCAACATCCATTTTGTAAATACAATGGGCCAAATTCAGCTGTGTCATAAATACAAAGCTGTCAGAATATTCTGTAATTAGGATCTCCTGCCTTTGCAGAACACTGGGCAGATGGTCATGTTTTAAGAGATTTCAGTACAGTGGCCAGAAGTCATTCCCCACTAATGGTGCCATACGATTAAACTGTCAGGATCCAGTTTTGAAAGATGTTACAAAATCACAACTTTCAAGGAATTCTACTAGAAATTTGGGGTAAACCACCTCTGAAAATGAAGTACTTTGATTAAACCGGTGCTCTCCAGTGCTTCTTTTTATGTTAATAACATTTGATTTTGGATTGCCACCTCATGTGTCAGGGCTCAGCCCCAGGCAGAGATTTTCACATTCAATGGTAAAATAAATGCTTAGAGGACAAACTCCGGAACCAGAAAGAAACACAAGCTATGCAAGTTGTCCAAATAAACTGCAGTCACTATATAACCTTCAGAAGTACCAAGGGTCTCCCCTGCTTAGTTTACAGGATCAGGTAGGGCAGAAAAATTTTGCTGTGTAGGCATTAGCATACTACAACCAAAGTCTATGGAACAGGAATATCAATTTCTAAATCAGCATTAAGATAAAGAAAATTGAAATGAGCTAAATTTTAAAATGTTTTCAATGTCTATGAAGTATATCTAGAAGTATGATCCTACAAGGAAAATCTGGAAATTGAATTCCTCTACTTGTGGCATTTTACTTACGATGCAATCCAAACCAGAGCTCCTGCGGTCTCCACTGATGCAGGTAACATTCAGAAATACATAGGAGATGCCACATCAGCAGCCCTGTGTGACAACTGGCTGCTAAATGTAAAACTTTCAGGGACAGGAGAACAATTCACCCTCTTTGCCTGTTCAGTACTGGCTTTCCTTTCAAAACTGACAGCAATTATAAGGGATTAGTGTCAAGTGACCTGGGGCTATGAGACAGATCTGTGTTCTGTAAGAATACAGTAGGAAAAGGCCTTCAGGTGAAAGCAACTTCAGATGTGGAGCTAGCAAGTGATGACCTATTGAAGGGAGAAGGATCGATGATCAAGTACAAATCCCTGTTGTACTCAGCCCTCTCGAATATACACCCATTCAATATTCATTTTCGATTTTTTTTTATAAGTCAACTTTCCAAACCCTTGCTATTCCTGGCTGCCTAACTTTGCATTCTGTACTACACATGTATAAAGAACAGGGTTATTATGTACAGGTGTATTTTTTCCTCAAGCAGCGCATAAAGGAGTAGGCGTTCACATATGTGTAAGGCGTATGTGTGGGCATTCATCCATATTCACATTTTTGGTTTGTCAGTGGCTAGGTCTGTGTGCAAGTAATCAAAAGACAGGTTGAGACACAACAAGAAAATCTGTCCCATCTGCAAATTCAATCAATCATGCGCTGTCAACAGAGATTTAGCTTACAAAGAGCTTGAGTCTTACAACGTGTTATTGCCTTAAATGCCATGCTGTTAAAGAAAATTATATAAATGAAGGCATTTCTCACCACAGTATTGCATCCTTTATTTAAATGTCTAACAGAGGAACAAACAAAAACTGCAGCTGTCCAAAAATGCTACCATCTAGGTCTGTAACTCAGTGACCACTGCTAAAACCAAGGTGCCTGGGAGCCTTTCTGCAACGAGCCTTACACATGTCAAGGATACTATCCGTTTTTCTTCCTGCCAGCTCTTCCTTTTTTTTTTTTTTTGTGTCCAAGCAGTGCATTTCAGTTGACACAATTTCTTTTCTCTGAAGAGCAGAGGGAGCAGAAGCCGCCTGAGTTTGGCTTCTCTGCCTGCTCAGGGGATCTGAGGAAGCAGGGAGAACAGATGGGCAAACAAGCATGTGCAGAAGCATCTCTGAACCCAGCAAGTCACTCAACAGAGGACCTAGAAGGGACACT
This sequence comes from Eurypyga helias, assembly GCF_000690775.1. Classification (NCBI taxonomy): domain Eukaryota; kingdom Metazoa; phylum Chordata; class Aves; order Eurypygiformes; family Eurypygidae; genus Eurypyga; species Eurypyga helias. The sequence continues at coordinate 71,898 of NW_010235886.1, forward strand.
TCAGCTCTCACATTCCCTAAGGTATCAGATAACATTTTTGGTGCTAGTGTTTGGTTTTTTTTTTTTTAACCACAGGCATTTTAATTTTATTATTAAGCTTAAAAGAAAATATCTGTGGGACTTTTGGCATTGACAACATTGTGTAAGTCCAAGAAACCAAAAGGCCCTGGTTTCCACAGGGTCACAATTCACGACCTTGCAGAAAAGGGCTTGGATTACGATAACTCCCGAGCTGCTCTATTCAGCTAATACATACCAGTGCACTTTGCATGGGGAGCATACAGCCGAGCTCTGTTCCCACCATGGCACTTTATTTCCTGAGACTGGGTAGCTCCTCACAAGAAAAAGGATTTACATCCTAGCAGCATTTAACACCCACGGACCCTGACAGATTTAGCAAGAGGTACAGTGATTCAGCACACAGAGGATGGATTAAAAATAGTGACGTTGTGGCTAAATTGCCTGCACCATGTCTCTAAACACTGACAACCTCAAAGCAGACACTTAAGATACCTGAAAAATACCAGTGCAATTGCATGTCCACAAGCAAAGGTCATGAAGCATCCCCTGGACACGAACACAACAAGGCCAGGAAAGAGGCAAACCAGAAAAAAGCTTAATTGCGCTGGTAGTTACTGAACAAGCCCAATATTTCCTACTCTATGCATTACAGCTTTAAAAAGGAATAAGTCAAAAAAGCAAGGAGAGAGAGACATAAGCTCAGTGACATCACTGTGCCCCGGGTTATCATACAATGGATACTGAAGAGCTCAAATATACATAGAGACTGATTCTACCTCCTCTATCTGCAAATTTCTGGGATAAACCCAACATCTATAATCAATACTGAAGGAATACTGGACTGTGCCTCATATACTTGAGCAACTGATCAAGAAATAATTCATCCCTTTGCAAAGTTTACCCTTGTGAGCCTGTCAAGGTCAGTGTCACTTTAGGTTATCGGCTGTTCGAAGTGCTGGCTAAGTTAAAACTGCCTAGAGCAAGCTTTAAACTTACATACCCGACTTCTTTGACAAAATGTCTGTGTCTTACTTCATCTGAGTTTGCAATCCCCTGACAATGCAAGGCATATTCATCCTCTGTATTCCTTATTCTCTGCCCTTACTTCCCTTTTTGGCTCACATAAATATTCCATATGTAGCAGAATGAGGCTCGATTACAGGGAACATACTAGTATCACTCAGTTGACATTCACCATCATATGTCCTTCTTCAGAAAAAATTCAAATTAGATTTAAATACTAGTAAGTTTTTTCCCAGAAAAGGTTTCTGGATGTGCAGTTGTGATTAAAAAAAAGAATCTTTTCTTCAACTTAACACACAAGCAGTAATCTCCTTATTAAATATGCTGCATCACCACTATGAGCTACAGTCTAAGACATAAACCCCATGTAATCTGAACACAGGTTTTTGCTTTGGTCATACTCTTAGCACATATCCCAAAGGCAGTAGCATCTCTCTGGTCTGTGCTGTACCTTCACGGTAGCTCAGGACCTTGGTTTCACTGGAAGATTACAGACTTTTAAGTTTATTTTGGTGCCTAAGTCAATTCTAAAGCAGGTCTTAACCTCCAAAGTCACTTAGTTGCTTTTTAAGGTGTAAGAATGGGGTTTTTTCTTCCCAAATTGGTAGTACCACCATTCACCTTTACTTAGAAACTCAGAGTTAGAAACTGGAACTGCTTGGTGCCGCGGGGGATTTCAATGACCCATTAACTTCCCAGGTAACCCTGGCAGGAACCAGAGGCCATGCAACCTGCTAGGCTTTACAGCACTTCACAAGACCAGGAGCAAAAGCTTTCAGAAATCAGTGTAATTTTCCAAACTGAATCTGGATCATTTACTGCCTCAGGAAAATGTGACTCTTCCTTTATTGTATGGGTACCACCAAATGTTTCACCTCTGAAAAGTATTCTTTAAAAATAAAATACCTAGCATCCTGAAGGGAGATGGAGAACACATTTATGCTTTGACTAGCACAAACCATATCCAAAGATTTCTGTGTTGCTGTTTCAGTTAAATCTTTTCTACTTTGGCTATTTCTAGCAACAGTTCAAGTTGCAAAGTCTCTGTCCTTAAAAATACTAAGCAAGGACTCGTACTGTATAAAAGCAGAGAGCCATTCTCTTGAGGAGTGAGCCTGTTATGAAAAGAAACTAAACAGATGTCCAACATCTTGCAGAATTCAGATTAAAAACAGAAACATGAAGGTTAAACCTCTCAGCAATATCAAATTGTTCAACAAAAGACACAGCTGGTACGGAAAGATGAACCTTTGCTCCACTGTCTCCCCTTCAGAGCTAAAAATACTAGTGAGTCATGCCAGTAGCAGTGTTGCCATTGAGCTTTACAAAATCAGGCCGTTAGGCTTGTATGCACAGAATCATTCCCTTCCCACCATGGATCATGAAATGATAGTAAGGACATGAGCACTCAGCAATTGGACACCCACCAGCCCTTGGTTTCAAAACTCAGTAGGACAGTTCAGGAATAAACAAAATTAGTACAGTCGAGTTCAGTAAGAGAGTCAAGACTGAAATTACCATTACAACTAGGAAGAAAAGGGAAGAATAGTACATCCCTCAATCCCTTTTTTTGCCATCTAGTATATCCCTGTGTTTTTTGAGTTTTGGGTTTTTTTTCTGTCCTTGGTATTTCAGATCAAGGCAAATGGTTCTAAACTGTTTGTGAAGAATTTTTTTAAAAGCTAGCTGATCTACACAGATAGACCAGATAACCTGGCTGCACAGGAGCAAAATTACAAAAGAATCATATTAAGCATTTTTAAAGTGCCTTGTAGCTTCCCAGAGAATGTACCAGAATAGGCACAAGTCCACTTGTTCATTTTACTTTCAGGTAAGTGCTTTTGAAAATAAGTCAGAGGAGGAGATAAGTATGGACTGAAAGGCTGTAAGGCAGCAGGAGTAAGTGGCCTTCAGATGCTGAGAGACTGTATATCCAACCAGAAGGAGCAGCATCATCTTGTGTTCTAGAAATACGTGATTTTCTTCATTCCTTCATATAAAACACCACCTCACCTCAGTTTACAACTGTTTCATAAAGCCAAATCTCTTCATCTTACAGAATTTCCACTCACCCCTCCCTCCTTCATTCCCAAGGTCAAGTGTAGGACATAAAACAGAGTATCCACATCTGCTCTTGTAGGAAATTTGGCAGCACCCGAATGAGCCCCCATGGCCTGAACGACTGCCTTGGAGCAAGAAAGGAAATTCACAGGAGAAATGGAAAGCTGATGGATAGGAAAATCCCAACATCATCCTATTTCCAAAGACATTCAAGTCAAGGAAAAAAAAGCAAATGGTATTTCCAAGCTAACAAATAGCAATATGGTGTTAACATTCACGGTAAACTGCCAGTCTCATTGGCTCCTGCAACTCTGCTGCAGCTCCCCATACCACTTTGGTCTTGTACTTCAGAGGAGATTTGATGATAACAGAATCACTTGACTGCAAAGACAGCAAAATAATCAGCATATGGAAAGTAATTTTTTTAAACAATGTATGTATAGACATACTACCAAAGGACCTTTTCTTCTCCATCAAAACAACTGAAGAATTAAACTGAGATTAAGTATGCCAAAAAGTGACCATAAACAGCAAATGCTGAGATGACTACACAGTTGCACATGGGAGCTGTTACACTGTTTCCTTGGAAAAAATAATTACCAGAATTCCAAGGAGATTTAACTATTTCTCCTGAAAGTTTTCATTTTTAAATCACACCTTTAAACAGGCGAGAATGGCAAATGTAATGAATCATTTACTTGCGATACTAATGCACAGCAGCAAAATCTCTTTAAGCTGACATAATCCTGAGCTATTCTAAATGACTGCCCCCTTTTTTTTTTTAATAATCTAATAATGCTAGCATTCTAAAAAATGTTTTAAATACTTTTCTTTTTTTTTTTCCAGTCTGCTTTATCAAGTTAGATCCCCTGGCCAACATACTGACTTTCTGAACTGCATAGATGTACTTGCTCTAAGTACAAGGTTTCTCAGACAGAACCAAGAAAACTCTACCACATGCAGAACCCAGCGTTAAAAAACATACCCACTAGTAGCATCCAGGAAACACACCTCCTGTCACATCAAGGCTACTACAACAAGGCATCTTTCATCTGGGTTTTGACAAAATCCCTCTCCCCACAGTGAATGTAATTTATCTGATAGATTTCTCTTTGAAATGAGGAACAAAGTCCTCTTCTGTAATGTTACTGGGTATGAAATAAAAATGAAATAGAATCTAAATATACCCAATACTATTCTGCTCTCCATCCCTCACATTAATCCAATACCATTCTTGCACCCAAACAGAAGCATTAGAGGCAACACTCATCCATTTTGCAGTGTAAAAAACAACCTTGTAGATGTTAAGAAGAAGTACAAGAACCTTGAAATGACTGTCAGAGACAGTAGTATATTATTTACAATTTCATTGCTGGTTGTTTTTTTAGTTTTTTACTCGTAACCAGCATGTATACACACACACATCCATCTATCCATCCATCCATCAGTAAGATTATTAAGGGCACAGTTAAGTGCATTAGAGCACAAGTGCATACAAAGGCAGTTATGCACCCCTCATTTATCCCTCCTTTATCACCAGATGCCCCTGCTAGCCCATGTGCCCTTTCCTGCAATTTCTTCCACTGCACCTCTGAGTGCCATTCTTTAAAAGAGAGGGGGCTAAAGCCTGAAACAACAGCCCCACTCTTTGGGACGTGAATCACATAGGCAGAGAGGGAGAGTCGTAAAATGCAGGTACTGTGCTGGGAGAGGTATCCAAATGCTGCCAAAAGACCAGGCTACAGCAGCGTAAATTGCACAGGGGCACACAAAAGAGGGGTGTAATCACAATAAATTATGTAAATTAAGGATTTTGTTGCTTCTGATAAATGTACAGTATTTTGCAAGACCAAGACATGTCTGTGTATTCTCATTTTTACTACTGCTCATGATAACACCATTTTATCTTAATTCCTTCAAGATTACTGCAAAGCTGGTAATTGCAATCAAGCTATTTTATAAGTCCAATTTACAGGAGACCAAATTATTTATTATTTATTTTCAGTACTAAGTGGATCATTTGTGTTTTCTCTGAGTAATATGATGTGTACAAAATACCCCTAAAAATGTCAGCTAAGCACAGAGATACAGAAAAATGACTGTCTCCTAAGTACCCACAGCTTTCAGAATACAAATCATTATTACACAAACACAGGAATAGCATGGTAGGCTTACACAGAGTAGTAGAAATAGACAAAAGACATACTCTGTGCCATGCAGTTCTTACAGCTAAAATATTTACTCAGGCAAGTAGTCCTGTTGACTTCAGTCCCCACACCATCGCAGTCCTCCTCTTCCTAATTCAGCTCTTAGTGCTGCTCTAAAGCTCTCAAACTTCCCTTTTAGCCTAAAAAAGCAACTTCTTCCCCAACACTCTCTAATATCCCTCACCTCCCCCTATGCCACTGCAGATTCCTGAACGACAATCTTTCTGGATACCCACCAGCAGCACCCATTTTACTGGGAAAGACTGCTCAGGCACTGGAGGTAACAGCTCTAAGTAGCTGCTTCTAAAAATTCTGGCTAAAATTGTTTATTTGGAAACACACATGGAAATCTTAAGGTACTGATGGGCTTTTGTGTGGGTCTGATCTATTACCACGGGGCTATTCAGTATATACAACTTCACTCAGTCGACAGAAGTAAAATACAAATTCACTTGGGTGCAATTTAGTGTGGCAATAACCGTACTGTTTACATCATGATCAAGAACAAAGAGTTGGTCTAATATCCCCAAGGAGAACAGACTGTGTAAATAAGCATCTTTTATAGGAGGGCTCTGAGATTTATTCCTGATCCTTTCCAATTGTGACTTTGGAAAATCCTTGCAAGCCCTTCCAAACTACAAGGCAAAGCTGACCTTTTCGATAGCTGCTGGTAAGATATCTGATCTCGTGTTAAATACAAACTTAGCTGTGACCTTAACTAAAGTAGAAAAACAAAAGTTCCATCATGAAGAATCACTCCGTCTCCTTCTACACTGGTAGCAACGTATGAACACAGGGCAGTTACAGCTAACCCTTAGCTCCCAGACTGTTAGCTAATGCCTAACTTCTCAGAGATGCTTTGTTGGGCTGGAGCAGTCAGGATTCTCCCACCTTGACCTAGGGAAGGGGTAGCAGCAGTCAGGATGGCCAGGGACACAGCACCGGTGGATTTGCACCTACATGCAGCATAGCGGAGGAAGTAACACTTGGGAATCCCATGCTAGGGATGTAAATCCTTAGAGAGTCCTATGTTACAGCAAAGAAGATTGAAATTAGACTTCAGAAAAACCTTTTTAATGGTTAAGAGGGTGAAGCACTGGGATAGATACTCAGAGAGACTGCAGAGTTTCCAAGATAAAGTTTTGAATGATAACTTCCCTGAGATACGGACGTGGCTCCTGTTCTGAGCAGAAGGATGAACTGCAGGTGTTTCTGCAGTCTTTTCCAGCGACTCTGCTTTCCAGTCTACTGTCCCACCTCCTGTGGAAATGAACTTTTTGTTCCACAGTTTTTTAGCATACGTGGTGCTAATGACAGAAGTGAGAACAGGATGCCACCTTTACAGGCTTCCACGACTGAGCTGCTTCTCCTCCCACCCAGCACGTATAGGAGCTTTTCTCTTGTCTGTGTGGTGCTCCCTCGTCTCCTGACAGATCAACAATCATGCGTGCTGCTACCTTTCTGCAGGACCAAAAAGAGAATATCTGAAGGCTTTGCATTTTCAAAGACGAACTCTTCTTTTTAGCATATTGTCTAGTTCTCCAGACTGGAAGTCCAGTGATACAATTACCCTGATTCATGCGCATGCTGTATCCCGCTTTTTCTTCAGCAGTGTACAAGACAGATGATTTTTAGGACATTATCTCATGATACCCTTGATTAACCCCACTTCTACATTATCTAACCCTTTGTTACCTATCTTATGTCTTCGATCTGTTGTAAGCCCTGCCTCCTTTTTTCAGTTTCCAAGCAACCTTTTTTCCACCATACTTTGTAAATGTTTACCAAGTGCAGAATTTGGCTTTACACGGAACTTCTGCTGCACCCCGAGCCCTTGTATGCTTCCCAGCTCTCTGTTTTGCACTGCTTCACCACCTCAGAAAGCAAATGAAACAGCGAGGAACCAGGCACTGTACCTATTTCACCCTTCTATGCCCTTTACATTACACCCTCTGTTTTCATGAGCAAACAGTTGCAAGCTGAACACATTTCTTACATATTTTACATAGAGAGCAGCCCTGAGGAGAAG
>NW_010235887.1:0-2795 GCF_000690775.1 Eurypyga helias
CTCCACGCGTCGCCCGGTGACCGGCACGCCAGCTCCTTCGCCAGCCTCAGCCGAGGGCAAAGCCAAGCCACGGCCGCTCGCCCCGTCGCCAGCGACCTCGGACACTGCTCCAGGCAAGTCCGTTCCTACCTCACCCGCACGGGATCGGCTGGTTCACGGCTGTTTCATTTTCTGTCCCGCCTTATTTCTTCGGCAATTAAAAAAAAGAAGGGTCTGTGGAGCAAGGAACCATTCCCCAAATTTGGGCAAGGAGAAACCCGACCTTAACAAAACCCGACCTTAACAACACAGAATCTGCTTTAAAATGCTGCTTCCAATTCACAAAAGCTACTCCCGCTTCCTATCTCTGATTAAAAACGAAATCACAGCTTTATTACTGAAGAGGGAGCAGAGGAGATGGCAGGAACTGACAAAATGCCACATTATTTGCTAATCCTAATATGTTATTCTTCCTCAAGATTTGCTTTTCTCAGCACCAATTCAATTATAGATGCTACAAATCCTTCTGACATTTAATTCCCTCTTGTCAGGGCGCAGTAAATGTATACACGCGGAGCGTTCCCATGAAGATGTTAATATACACGGGAGCACGCTGGCCTTGAAACCCAACAGAATTTTGCTCTTGGGGTTCTGTTCCCAGTGTTTTTGGCACGGGGGTAGCAGGAGGAGAAAGGGAAGGCATGGAAAAAGGGGCAGACGTGGGTGTGCGGCTACTCGGCGGCTACTCCGTGCCTCAGCTGAACCTACTCTCGGGGTGCTTTGCCGGGTAGCAAAGCACCTTAAAGGAAAACTGCCGCGGGAGTGGTACAACCCACCTGCGATGCCCGAATACAGGCAGGAAGGACGTCGCTCCGGCTTCGGGAGCGCCGCAACGCCTGCCCCCAGGGGACAGTACGGCTGCGCCCCGGCTCCGTGGGACGCCGTGCATTACCCGACGGAGCACTGGCTGTGTCTGCGTGGGACACAGAGCGGCACACGGCAGCAGGGAGCACCCTACTCCCGGTTCCAGTGGTGCCCAGTAAGAGAGGGTGGCTTTAAATTAAATTTTTGCCCCTTATTTTAACCCACTGCTCCTGTAAGCAACAAAAAGGCAGTTGTACCACTTGAGTGCGAACCCTGAAGTTTTCCTTTAATAACCGTGCAGTTCATGGAACAGTACGCAGGCAGCAGAGACAGACGTTGCTGAGGGTCCCTGCTTGTCCCCCCTTATTCCGAGAGCAACGCGTAGCAGACGTGGAGCTGGTTATCCTCCACTTAGGTACCGCCAGCGTCGTGCCTGAAACCTGCAGCTTCTCAGTCACGGTCTCTTTTGCCGGGGGGAAAAGCTTTTTAACAATAAACACGTTCACGATCTCCAGTTTTACATCTTTTTGAAGATGTAATGGTTTAAAACCAGCTTTCTGCAGGCTGCCTCAGGGAAGATGCTCCGAGCAATATCCTCACGACGTGGGTCAAGGCTTACAGCAAGGTTTAGCAGACGGAAGACCTTCCTCCTCCCAACTGCTCGATAAAAAGGTTCCACTCAATTCTGTTTTAATGGGGCTTTAAAATAAATAGTCGCTGCGTATACCCCAGCTTCTGCTCCTCTCCTAAGTGGCAGCATCTCAGGATCAAGGGAAAGCCCAGGCCAGGCCTGGCTGGCTGCACTAGCTGGTGTCTCAACCTCGACTACACCCACCCCAAGAGCTCCAGCACTATTGGGGTCAGAGCACTTTCACCCCAGCGCTCTCCAACCTTCCCGATCCGGGCCCTGTAAAGCTCGGGAAGCCAGGATGGGGATCGCCTTTGCGAAGGCAGCCCTCTGCATGCACAAGCATCCTCAAGTGCACAAAGGCAGCAGCTCCTTCCTAGCCTCCCCATCGGAGCAGTACGGAGCTTCCCAGCCCTTCCGTCGCTGCTAGCCCTATTCCTGCGATGAATCCCGCTTCCAACAGCGCCCTCACCGCTTTCCCTGCGTGCTCGGCACCAGAGGCGCGAAGCCGACGCAGTGCCTGCGGATGTCACCCATCCCGCTTTCCCTCGGGAAAGCGTGTGCTCCGACCAAATGCCTGCTGGGCGGCTGCTCCCGGCTCCTGGCCTTGCTCCTCGCCCTCCTTCCCGCTTTACAGCGTCTAGGCCAAGGCTTTGTACCGTCTGGGGGTACCTCTGGGCAGCCCTGACCTTGTTCTACGCAGGTTGGTGCTGCGGAAGCAGAAACGCAACAGGAGCCGTTTGTGAAAACAGCGGGGATGTCGGTATCGCGGCGTATTTGCACCTACTGCCGCACTCCCTCAAAAACTCACCTTCCATTGCCAGGTGGGAATTACTTTCAAGCTGTTGTCGTAGGACAACGCGGGCCGAATTGGCGCGCGTGCACCTGTAGGTTTACACGCGCTAGCGCCACCGACAGCGAGGTGCTGCCCAGATGTTAACACAACATCTGCGTCAAGGGAGGGAAAGGAAAACCTAAATCCGTTTCTTGGAAGAATTCCCAGCTCAGCGATCTTTCCTGCCTCTCGTTAAAGTTTGGTTTATTAGGTAATTAACACGACTTAAGCCTCCCGCTCTCACCTCTCCCCGCCAGCCACCACGTAGGTGCTAATGGCCCTGCAAAACCCGTAAGCCAACTATTCCCCTCCGCCACGGGGTGGGAAATGTGAAGCTGGCGCTACCGTTTTCCCACTGAAACTGCAGCTAAACCTGGGCTGGAATGAAGTTCTGGAAGCGACGGGGCAGCGCTGGGGGAAGACCAAGCCGTTGCCACTTCGGAAACACCTAAACCACTTCTGCGCCGCGCGGGAGGGCGGGAATCACCC
>NW_010235887.1:2849-3062 GCF_000690775.1 Eurypyga helias
GCGCCCTACCCCGTTCGCCGAGGGGCTGCAAAAGGGTAGTGCCAACCTCCTTGGCGCGTTGTAATTGAATTTGGGCTCACCAGAGCCAAAGAAATTCGGGGAGTTCATCCTTCTCCGATCAATAAGCTCCCCTCCAGTGACCCGCTTCATAAAAACATAATGCGCTTCGTTTTAATAAACTTAATCACCCTGACAGGCGCTCAACGCGCGTTG
>NW_010235888.1:0-3485 GCF_000690775.1 Eurypyga helias
CAGCCCCGGGATCGCTGTGCTCCCGCAGGTGTTTCCGTGCGAAGTTTGCCGTCGGTGCAAACAAGAGCAGGCACATGTCCCCGAGGAGCCTTTTCAAAGAGTTCGTGTTTGCTCTGAGAGGCCTTTGTACTTGGAGAGGGAGCCAGGTAGGGGAGTCGGGAACCATTGATTGCAGCCACGCACGGGGGCTAAACCCCCTCTGCTCCTGCTCCCCCGGCGTCAGTGTCCGCACCCCAGGACTGGCTTGGTCTTGGACTATCCTGGGAGTGCTGAGCCCCGCTGCTCTTTTTGGGATGGCGGATGTTGCTGCCTGCCCACAGCATGGGTGCAGGCTGGAGTTGCCCATCACGCTGCTGTGGTCCCAAGCATGTTCCCTTGGGACTCTTCATGGCACCCATACGGCTCCAGGTGATGTGGGAGAGCTGTGGGCAGGCTGCCCCAACGCTGGCATGGTGGTTTCCCCCGGAGCCTGGGCAGAGGGGTGCCAGCAGCACGCAGAGCCCGGCTTTAGGGCGAGACGCCCCATCGCTCCCTGTCCTATCCCATTTGCGGGGGCTCACCCAGACACCGCTCAGGAAAGTAATATTTCCCAGGAGCACCCAGATCCCATGGGGACCACGGGAAAGCCATCTGGCTGGAGATGCCCCAAAGCCACTCCAAAACATGCAGGGAGCGGCGATGCAGCACACCTCCCTGCACCGATGCCCTGTGTGCACAGCGAGATGCAGATTAGATAGATCATTTCTGAGGGAGCCGGGTTTATAATCCATCTGTATAAATTCTTGGCATATTTCTCTGAGGATGTGGAGTGTATTTCCCTGTTTTCAAGGCTGACAAAAGGGGGTGAGTGGGTCTGGGAATCCCTGGGGAGAGGGACAGGCTTTGCCCCCTGCCTGCCTGTGAGGCTGGGGTGGGAAATGCCTCTTTCTCAGTCGGCATTGGCGGCCGGACTTCGTCGGGGTTAATTTTGTGTAAGGAATAAAACACCTTTCCTTGAGAAGAGGAGAAGGTGGAGAAGGACGGCACAGCCAGGGCTGTAAACTGTTTTTCCAGTATTACAAAGAACTCCTGGGTTGGGTTGGGTTTTTTTATTTTTGCAAGAAAAGTCCTGGTGAAGATTGGATAATTAATGTGGTTTTTTTTCATTCGAGTGACAGAACCAAAAAAAATGGGCTCATGTTGAATCAAAAGGTTTTCCTCTCTGGCTTTTTAGGTTAACCAAAAAAAGAAAGAAAAAAAAAAAGCCAAACAAACACTCAAAGGTTTAATTTTGGGTCAAGTCCAAACATTTTGTTTAACATGAAACAAAATGTTTGGGTTTGGTTTCAGGTTGTTTAACCCCTTTGAATTCCGTCAAGTTGATTTGTAAAGAAAAATCACTGCTCAGAAATTAAGAGCAGAATAATCGTTTTGAAAGTGTGTGAAACACGCTGGAAAATCAAGGTGAAGCCTTCCTTAAAATAACAAAATGGAGGGAAACTTGGTGACTTTCTTAATAATTTTCGCATATATTTTCCAGCCAAAATGCTGGCAAATTTTTTTGAATTCGGAAATCACGTCTGCAACCCCCGAGTCACTTGTTTGACATTTTAAGTGTGCTCTGCTGCACCGGCTCACAATTTAACTCTGGGAAAACATTGCTCTTGCCTTAGTTTGAACCAAGCTGCTATTAGACTGATCATGAGCTCTGTTCCATTGACTTATTATTGATCAATAATTAGTAGGATCAGTTAGGTGACATGAACCTCTCGTGATGAAGGTCTGTGTGAGCCCCTCGGCTTGGGCACGGCGGCCAGCGGGCTTTGCCCTGCTTCGCTGGGAAGGAGCACAAGGAGGAGAACTGTGGTGGAAGGACATTTTCTTCCCCTCTTGTTGGCTCCTGCCTTCTCCTGGGGCAGCACGAAGACCTGAGAGCCCCGAAACCCCCTGTGCCGCGGCCATCCCAGCCAGCTCCTGGTGCTGACGGGCAGCAAGCACCCGTCAGACCAGTGCCCCTGCCCGCTGTCGGCACCCACCTTTGCTGCGGGTGCTGCTGAGCTGATGGCCAGCTGCACGGTGCCATGCGTTTTGGGGACAGGAACAGGCTTTTCTGTTTGCACCGTTCTCTGTTAACCCAGCTCGGGGCTGTTGGGAAAGCCAGAGTCAGTGTGTCCGTGCGTATGTACAGCTACACAGGTCTGTGGTGCCCCGCGACTGTCGCCATATGGCAGACACCGTATATACCGTGGGGTGCCCCTGCCCAGGGGGATGCAGGATCGGGCAGAGGCACAGCATCTCTCGGAAGGCTCTGTGCTCTCCTTCCCCCTTCTGACAAAGCCCCCGCTGCCGTCGGTGGGCTGGCTCTGCTCGGGTACTTTTGCTTTGGATCCAACCAGCTTTGTTTTCACGCTGCATTCGGGACAAAAAGTAAGAAATCTACTTGTTGTTTTGAGTTTTTTTTTAACCTGTGACAAGTTGAAGGATCCAAAATAAGTAATGAATTGGGAAAGCAGTCGGATGGTTATTCTGAGTATCGCATTATTTGAGGGCATGACTGTGACCAGGTTCAGGCTCCACACCGATTTTGCAGCGTTACAGCACTTCCTTTTACTCCAGCGTCCTCCTGCAGTGCAGACTAAATCCAGGAAAAATCAGGGTGCCTTGAATACACCGAAGGCACTTTGGCCTGTTCCTCTGCCGTCGCGTTGTGCTTTCGTTTGAGCTAAGGAGCGCAGACAGCATTTCGATTTTCGGCTGTGATTTTATTTGTTCCCTTGGGTGTCAGCTACCCCAAGGACACCCAAGTAATGTGGATTTAGGAAAGAGTTATTTTACACCTGGGTCTTGCAGGAGCCAAATTCAAGTGTTCAAAAATATTCAAGAATGACTTAAAGTTACTGGGGGGTGTTGGTTTTGATTTTCCATCTGGGGACTTGCCTGAGTTTGCGTGCTTGGTTTGACCTGCCTTTCGGACGTTTGCGTGTGGCCCGCCTGTGTGCTTCGCTGCTGTGGGAGCATGGAAATAGGGTCTCTTTTAAATGAATATTGAATATTTTAATGCCTATCTACAAATTCTGATTATCTCGGTGGGAATGGAAAGGAGAAGACAGAGCAGCAAGTGCAGTGGGTGGTGTTTGGTGGTCCCCACCAGCAAACCCGGTGGCACAGGGCACAGAGTGGGTACTGCACCCAGGAACGGGGCAGGAAAAGCATCCCCAGCACTTCCAAATTACAGGTTTCTCTTTCTGCAGAGAAATACTGTGTGGGCTTCCTGTATCCATACGTTTTGTGTGGTTGTATCCCTTTGTGTAAGTGTATCTTCAGAGGGAGAAATTGCAGTGAACATAAACCAGCAGCAATTAATGGCCTTTCTCCTTGAAGGGTTTGGAGGTGCTTTACCAGCATTAGTGGGACCTCAACGTGCCCCATCAGGCCGCTGGCATCCTCTTTACTTCTCCTTCCCTGGGGAACAGCCTGGCCAGTGACCCCAGCACCCCACGAGCCCC
>NW_010235889.1:0-5177 GCF_000690775.1 Eurypyga helias
GGATGCAGCCCCAGGCCAGAGCAGCCGCATCGGCATCTGCGGTGTCTGGGGACAGGGCACCCCCCGCACCCCGGCATCGCCCACCCTTGGCTCCAGCTGCGCCGCCTGAGCCAGCGCTGCCAGACGAGAAATGCACTTCCCTATGGAAACGAGCTTTTTTCCTTTTTCATTGTCAATCCAAATGCTGAAAGAAGTTCCCGAACGATTTCTTGTTGGCCAAGTCCCCCGGTTGAGTCGTTGGCAGCTCAAGTCTTTTGTTTTAAAGAAGTCTTAGGTTTTCAGTGACAAACCAAGCTATTCCATGGGGAGCAGGCTCTTGTTCTGGAAAATGGTGCTTCCAAAACCCCCTTTTTTCTCATCGCAAGCAATTTGCTTGAAAACTTTCTGAGCAAGCCTGAATGCCAGATGTGTTGCCCTCTCTCCGGTTTGTCAGATGTAATGAAGATTAGGTTGAGAAAACGAGCGGGCTGAGCCAAGATGATACTCACTGCTATAATTATAACTAGCAATAATTAACTCCTTCCCGGTGACACTTTCTTTGCCACCCACTGCCAGGTGCTGAGGCATATTGAGCAGTGCCCATAGCTGGTTTCAAAACTGATTTTGTCTCTTTGGACATGAGGGAATCAGATGGATCGGTGCTGAGTGCCCTGTGTGCATCACTTGGGTCAGCCTGGGACGCCTTTTCTCCTGGTTCCAAGCTGGAGCGTTGCTTTTAAGCCAGATGCATTCCCTGAAATTTATTTTCTGAACTTTTTTGTGGTTTTTCTCTCTGAGTAGTAGCACCTTCCTGTCTGTAGGCAGCGCTGCAGTTTGGGGCTCAACATCCCAGAACTCTTGTGTGGGTCCTGGTCCACACTGCCCACCAGCATCATGGTGGTGCCTGTTCCCATGGGGCTGGTGCCAGGTGGTCACTGAGGGGTCACTTTTGCAGAAGGCTCAGGGCTCAGGGCTGTTTTGGGGATGCAAAGCTTTGTCTTGGTCTAACTCAGTCCAAAATGTGCAGATATGATTGAGGAGGTTGGTCCTGCTGTGGGGGACCCTGGGCACATCCTCCCCACCTGGGCAAGCCATGGTCCTTGCTGGCTCAGTCCGCATTAGCAGCAGCTGCTGGGTGATAGCACTGTTCACCACTGAGCTATGGCTCCATGTCTTCCCTTTCCAGCTCCTTAGCTTGGCATAGAGCCCTAAAAATACCCCAAATTAGTTATCCTGCTGCTGGAGGGACTGATCCTGGGAGCATGGTGTTCCCCTTCCCTCATGTGTCTGCAGCGAGGCTTACGGCACAGTTGCCTGACAGCTTGGGGCTGCTGCCTTCTTTTGGCAACCCCTTTTTTTCCTTCCTTTGGCACATCTCTCCACTGGCTGTTACAAAGCCTGCCGGGCTCTTGCCCTGCCTGCCATCCTGGGGAAGCTGCAGCTCCCGTGGCAGGAAGGAAACCCATCATAACTCACTGAAGACCTGGGGGTTCCTATGGGTATCGCTGCCCTTAAGAGAGGCGGGATGTTGTGGGGCTGGGCTGAGCCCTCGCTGCACCATGGGGCTGCACCATGGGGCTGCCCCAAGACCCTGTGAGGTGAGGGGCCTGGGGCACGGGGCATGAGGCTAGGCTGCAGCGAGTTGGGCAGTTCTGAGTGTCCCACTCCATCTCCTCCCTGGGGGTATGGGATGTTTCTGGGCAGAGCTGTGCACTCACCAGGAGACCTGGGCCCTATTCATGTCTTTGCTGCCCCGTGGCCTTTTGCCCTCTGTGACCCCTCTGCAGGGGCTTCAGGACTGAAGCTGATCAGTCCTGGCTGAGCAATGTTGCAGTGGGGCAGAGCCACAGGGCCACGTGTGACCCAGGAGGCAGTGGGCTGAGAGCAACACTGTCCTGGTGTGGGGCCACGCTGAGGAACCTCCATGTCCCCCAGTCCTGTAACATCACCAGAGTCTGGCCAGGGGGTCCTGTTGTTAGAAAAGTCCATCATCGCCATGCTACCAGGAGGTGGTGGGACATGGAACATGGGACTGTCCCATGGGCTGGGGTCAGGGCTATGAACATGCGTGTGAGGCCCCGCCAAGCTCCAGCGTGCTGGCACCCGAGCGTGCCGAGGCAGATTAGAGGGATGATGGGAGCCAGACGCCTGCCCTTGAGTCCCTCCAGCCCTCATTTCCAGCCTGCTCCTTGGCAAGCACGGGAAACTTCGGCTGAAAGAGCTGAGGGCGGTGCTTACACTGCAAATCACTAGCAAGATGGGCTTTCAGCCGGGTTTCTCCCTTCCAAGGCTTCCCGTCTGCAGGGCCTCTGCAGACAACCTGCCAAGTGCCCCCACATGTGCCTGTGAGCCCACAGTTTGCCCACAGCATGAGCCCGCACAGCAGCTCACTCTGTGCTGGGCGATGTGGCGGCTCTGGTGACCGGGCACAGGGGCTGGGACAGGGACAGGGGCTGGGGCAGGAGCTAGCACCATCACAGCCCTGCTGCAGGTGACCCCATCCCTGACTCCCATGTGGATGATGGTGGCGTGTGTGTACCCCGAGGTGTAGAGGAGGGGACAAGACCTCTCCTTTGTCCCTGGGGACCCTCTTGGCCATCCGTCTCTTCTTCAGCCCCTTTGTGTGCAGATGTGCGTGTATGTGGCTTCCACCCCTGCTTGCTGCCACCAGCACAGCTGGGAAGGATGGCAGAACCCTGTGCCCCCCGACAGTGGGGCAGAGGGGGCTGGTGTGATGCTCTGGCGGCTTCCCGTGCCAGGGAGACCAAGGAGTGAGCCATGGCATCAGCGGCTGGCTGGGCGCCGGGCACTCCCTGCACTGGCAGCACCCACTGTGCTGCAGCGGTTCATGTTGCTGCACGTCATTACCTTGGCCAGACTCGAGCGCTGCTGCCTTCGCTGCTGGGGATGGGCCACTGCCGGCTGGGGAATCCCACGGATCGGCCCTTGGCCATGAGTGCTGGGGCTGCTGCCCATCTTTGCCGCGACACCTGGCAGCGATGGGCTCTGCCTGCCTGGACACGGGGTTCTGAGGGAAGAGAACCCCCACCCTGACCAGCAGGCACTGGCAGCAGAGGGTACTGGGATGTGCCTGTGTGGGGCAGCTGGTTCTGCAACCTGCCCCAGCCATGTCACTGTCACCCCAAACACAACATCTCCCCGCAGGGCTCGCCCAGGCCTGGGTGGCAGAGATCCCACTGCGCAGAGCTGCAGTTGCAGCCACGTGCTCTGCTTTCCCGAGCCTGAGCAGGCAGTGGGGCTGCCCCCAGAAACGCAGCGGCACACGTGCCCACATGGGCGCACACTCGCATGCCTGTGCACACACACCCCCCCACCAAAGTGTACATACGCACAGACACACACGCGTGCACACAGGCAATCTGCACGTCTATGGGCATGCACACCCCACGCACGCACACCCAGCGTGCACCTCCCCAGGCACCTCCCCACCTCGGTTTGCACACGTGTGCGTATGTCCACACACCCCCTGCACAGTCACACCGGCAGGATGCACGCCACAGCCATGCACATTTGCACCTACAGGTGTGCACCCCCCAGTGTGTGCAACCCCCCCGTGCATGCCCATGCCAGCCCTCTGTGGGGCTGGAAGCAGGGCCCAGCTGAGCCAGCCCTGGCAAAGGCAGGAGGAAATTCCCTGAACCAGGTTTCCCCTGGCCGCAGGCGCATGGGGCTTCCCCTGCTCACCCTGGATCAAGCTGTGTGCCCAAGCTCTCGTGGACATGCCTGTTCCTGCTGCGGGGTTGGTCTGGCATTCCCGGGCTGCACCCAACCCTGGTGTGTGGCAATGGGTGTCCCTGATGCTGCGGGATACCCTCGCTGCCTCCTGCTTCAGCACCTCTTAGACCCTACCACCCTGTAGTATCCCAGCCTCCAGCCTTGTCCCGCTCCGTGGGCTGCAGCCCCCCATGTCATCCTTGGGGCTGGAAACCGCTCCCAGGATGCTGGCTGTGCTCAGCCTCGGGTTTGGGGGTGACTTGTTGATACTTTCACTTTGTGGACAGTGTTGTCACCCTGCTAATGGTAATGTCACTCCCAGTGATACCTGGGGTGGCGCAGAGGTGGTGTGGTGCCCCGGGAGGGCCTTGGGAACATCTGTGTGGTGTTCGCAGGGCATGTATGTGGCAGAGGCAGGCAAGGGGTCTGCTGGAGTGGGTCCCTCCCAGGGGCCCCTCGCAGGGATGCCAGCACTCAATCCTGAGGGCTGGGGCAGTGAAGGGGACATGCTGAGAGGACCGTGGGGTGGGAACCAGTGGTGACACTCCAGCGGGCATCCCCAGGGACAGGCAGCTTCACCGGGGCAGACTCAGCATCCTTTATGGCTTGTGCTTGTGTCTGGTGGGTGACTGACCATCCGAGGGTGCAAGGGGTTCTCAGGTGGCCCTGGGGTGTGCAGGCAAGGCAGAGGGTCCTATGGTGAGGAAGGGCTGGGAGGGACATTCAGTGCCAAGGGGTGCATGGCCTGTGGCACACTGGGCAGAGGAGCGGGCTGAGAGCCCCCCCCTGCTGTCCAGCACCCAGCCCAGAAATGGCTCAAATTGGGGCTTCTGCTCCCCAGTTCTGTACTTTGGAGCAAGAACCAGGAGGGGTGGCTGTCAGAGCCCCCCATCTCCTCTTGGTATGGTTCAGCATCGCCAGGATGCTCCCCTACACCAGTGCTGTGGCACACTGGCCCCAGGCTGGCCACAGAGGGGGATTTTCCGCTGGCTCTCAGCTTTTGGCCTGACCACGTGGCAAGATGCTGATAGTTAACAGGAGCCGCGGGAGGCCTGAAGGATTGCCCATTGAAAATGGTTCGCTGGAGGGACAGCGCGCTGGTGTCAGGCCATGGGTTCACCTGGGAACGTGGGTTGCCTCTAAGCGGGGACCCTAGGCGTCTTTGCCTGTGCCCCCCAGGCATCCCTGCCCGTGCCCTGACACATTTTCTGCTGTCTGCGCTGGTCAGAACAGCTCGGGCTGGAGCCCACTCGGCGGCTGGCGGGGTTGGAGATGAGGATAGGGACAGGGATGGGGGTGGGACCGTGGTCACAGCAGGTGTGTCTGCCCCCAGGCAGGGCTGGGTGGCTCCCCGGTGCTGGGCAGGGCAGGCAGTGCCTTTGTAGGAGCCAGGTTTAAGCCTTAAGCAGCTTCACCCAGAGATGCTCACTCAGCTGGGGCTGCGCTGGATCCCTCTTGCTCCC
>NW_010235890.1:0-8514 GCF_000690775.1 Eurypyga helias
CGGAGTTAAACCACGACAGGCAGAATTGGGGAAAATGATGTCAGACTAGAATTACTTCTACAGTCTGTATCTTTACAGTGAGATAAATTATCTCCATGGCTTTTTTGCATACATAATGGTTGAGCATTCATTTTCGATTTCCTTCTCTAATATTTGTATTTGGGGAACACAATACATAGCTATAAATAAGCACCATTTCATGCAGTTCTTATGTCTATTCATGCTATGCACAGGATAATAGGCAGTGCGATGAGGAGGGTTATGGGTACAGCTTACAGGTGGCTAGGGCATCAAGAAGTGAGGTTGTGTTGCAGCTGAGGAGCTTGCTTTCCCTTTGCCTTTCCCTGCTGATGGTGGGATAATACTGGGATTGGGAAAATGCCAGGCATTTCTGTAGCGCTTTTTGGCTATGGTTTTGTTAGACAAAACAAATCATCTTCCTATAGCATTGCTTTCAGCCTGCAGAAAGTGCAGCAAGACCCTTCTCGCTATTGTAACTGGCAGTGATGCTCAGTGTCCTTTCCTCTCTCTGTGACCATTGTCCCAGTGAAAGGTGCAGCCACCTGAGAACAGGAAGGGATTTGGAAAGGATGGTGGGTTGACAAGGAGAGGTGGGCAACAGCAGCAGAATGTAAATGTCCCTGACAGTGTTCAGCTGGAGTGGGTCTTTTCTGTCTTTTATATGGTAATGCCTTATCCTGTTTCTGTCATCTTAACAAAACTGCAAGCACAAGCAAGATCTTTTTTCCCCCTTCTCTCCTCTCACTCCCTAAAAGAGGCACTTTCCGTAGTTTTCCCCTCCATATGGACTTCTCCATACAAGGAATTCACAGGGTGAATGAAATGCCAGAAAACATTGAAGTTCGGGTCAACACCCAAGATAGGTGAAGAGGGCACGTGAAAAGGACATGATATGGTTAAGCAGGAGAAAAGGGGTGTTTTAGAATAGGTGTGCATTGACAAGAACCACATCCCGCTGGAGCCTCTGACGGATGGCAGTTTGTGACTTGGCAGGAGCAGAAGCGCATCTTTTATTTTGCTGTTGCGAGTTAGAGGAAAATAAACATTGATGGAATAAATGCAGATTTGTGTTGTCCAAGGCAAAAAAGAAAACAAAAGAAAACGTTTTTGGAAATGCTTCACTTGTGAACATGAGATGTTTCAGGAGTAGCCATCCAGTCTGGTCACGGGTAGGTGGCTGTGAACAGGTCCTTGACATCCGGGCTGGGTGCTGGAGGCTGAATTGCATCCTTGACCCCACTGCCCACCCCCAGGTCAGCCCAGGGATACTGTGGCCCTGGGTAGCTGCTGGGAGGGGGACGGCAGGTGAGCCTCTGGATGCTCCTCCATGCCACCCCCTGCCCAGGCTGGCCCCAAGTGGTCCCCAGGTGCTGGGTGCCAGCATATTGTTTGGGAACTTCTTACATCCTCCATGGAGTGAAGCCTGACACAAAAATATACTGCAGTTTTTCCGTGTCCCATTAAAACAAGGCTCTCTTTCCATCTGCAGCAGCAATAAAACAATTTAATCTGCAGCCCTAGCATAAAGCAGGACCTAATGCTCTTGCCATGCATGTAGAGGGATGGTCACTTGGAATTCAGTTCTCCGAACCTGAGTTTAGACCTGTACAATGTCTGCCTTTGGAAACCAAAAACAAGCTCCACAAGACAAACTGACAGTGTTTTTTCCCCATCTTCAACCTCTTTTCCACTACGTCAGATCCCCTGGGTATGTGTACTTCTCAGAAGGGGGCTCTTACTTGCTTTGGTTCTTACCAAGTTTTTGTAAATACCGGTATTTAAAACATTCTCCACTGGTAGGGGAAGAAAGTCATCCCAAGTGGTCAGTGTTTAGTGATAAACTAAGCCAGCAGGCATGCTTGGTTGCAGTAGCACAGAAGTGATCTATCATTCAAGTACAGCCTTAAATTATATTTCTGTGTTTTAAGACACTGTTTCTATAGTATCCTTTTTTCCTAGTTTATCTTTCTGTACTGTCTGCAGTTTGTTGTGTTGATTTTGCAAACATGCCTAAGATGACCAAGGCCCTAGTAATAGGTGACTAGTTCATCAGTGTTTATTCTCATGTACTTTGGGTTTCTTCTGCTGTTGTTTTTTGGAGTTGTTTTCTCTTTTGTTTTTCTAGTCACCCATTTCTGTGTGATTTATCATAGCTGATTTCAGATGCCTACTGCCCTCAACAGTTTTGACTCCCTTGCACTCAAACCTAGCTCTGAGGCCATGCCGCACTAACCCAGGAGTTTCCAAGCATGCAAATACCATGGAAATACAATCCACATTGGTGCACCAGGCAAAGGTTCAAGACAGATGTGATGTAGTCATACGGTGGCCATTGGAAAGCCCTGAGTGGGCTTCTGCCGCAGCACAGCAGGAGAGACCATGCATGAAGAATTGGAGTTTCAGCCCTGGGTGAGAGGTGTCGCACAGCCACAGTAAATGAGATTAGTGTCATGACTGCTTTCTTGTAACTCAGATTTCCTCCCATAAAATGTG
The DNA here is from genome assembly GCF_000690775.1 of Eurypyga helias. Lineage (NCBI taxonomy): Eukaryota > Metazoa > Chordata > Aves > Eurypygiformes > Eurypygidae > Eurypyga > Eurypyga helias. The sequence continues at coordinate 2,515 of NW_010235890.1, forward strand.
CTTCTCAGTCTATAGGGACCCTTCCCTGCTGTGTCCTGAAATCTTTTTAAAAGACGCAGTGCTATCTATCCAGACAAGAGTGCTCTTCAGCCACCTAAGGACATACCGTCTGTGATTTTGTATGTGCACGTTGGTTTCTCCTAGTGCCATGGAATGACAATGACATAGCTGTGAAGATGAGCAGGTTTGATTCACTGAATGCAAAACATCTACTTCATATGTCATTGTAACGTGGGGTCGAGTGAGTTTGTAAAGTATTAAGATACACATGGGAATCACTCATGCTGTACTTTGGGCTGCTCTCAGTCCTGTTCCTGAAGCAGAAAAATACATCAAGATTTTGGTGTATGCTTAAGGCTTTTCAGCATATGGCAGCAGGAAGCTTTTGAATCTCATTGTGTTATTAGATGTGATATTTTTAGATCTTCATTCTTGGTGAAATGAATGCACAACACATTTCTGGAGAGGGAAGAATTTAACCTCCCTTTTAGCTTAGTATCACTTTACTTTGACAAATATTCCAAGTAAGAAGTAGAAAAAATAAACTTCAAGCTCTTTTTTCCTTCCAGGAAAATAATTCCATGTCTAAGTCTGAACTATCAGGAGCCTGACATTTTCATGTTCCTTTCATTGTACCTAACTCAGACGTGCCTTACCCTGAGCGATGCTTTTCAGTATTTTCCAGAGTACGGACAGTTAAATAACAAGCACAGAAAAACTCAAGCATTGTTTGTGTCATCATTTGCAAGCACTTAACTTAATAAGCCGCAGGAGCCATTGGCATGGTGGGAAGTTTTGCTAGGAAAATCCCAGGGGCTAAAGTAAAACAAAGCCCACTAGGCTGAATGGGGCTGGCTTCAATGGCCTTTACTTCCCAGTAACAAATGAGCCGTCTGTTCGGAAGCTTGAAGCTAGCCCTGTTTGCACAAAGGTGCAGTCCTGGATGCTGTGCGCTCCTCTGAAGCCACTGCTGAAGAGGAAAACCGTTTGGAAACTGGCTGGGAAATCAGACGTGTCTGTGGCTGGGGCCAGGGCAGCCTAGAGCCCACGTTACCCGGGGTGTTCTGGAGCTGGGCAGTGTTGGCTTCTGCTCCTCTTGACACGCTGGTTGCCAGTGTGTGACTGACCCGGCTCCAGGCCTGGCAGCAGGGTGACAGCTTGCAGAATAATGACTTCCATTCCCTTCCAGCGCTGGGTGGAAAGGCAACCCTCTGTTTTTATCCTTTTTTTTCAGTGTAGCATGAGCTGCACAGAGCATTTAGTTGCTTGCTTAGCCACAGTCCATTTCTTGAGTGCAGCCACAGCAAGTCTCAGGTTATTGGACCTGTCTGAGATACTGAGGAGCCCAGAGTGGCTCAGAAACTCCACCTGAGACCACTGTTCAATGCAGTGGGCTGCATGTGGACTTTTTTCAAAGACTTTGGGGCTTTCTCAAGGGTAAATGCCTATGTGCCTCACCAAACTGCTTATTCTTGTTGCTGCTTCTTTTAACATACCCCAAAACGATAGCGACAGAATGTTCTGTTTGGCATATTTGGTTTCTCAACAACAGACTTTAAAGCAAACAACTAAAAACAGAAAAGTTGGAAAATTGGAAGCTTTCAATTGCAACTTTGAACAACGCTAGGAGAGCTTCCCTGTCAGCTCCATTGTTCCCACATTAGACTTTTCTGCTACAGGCCTGGTGAGGATGCTGTCATTGTCTTTTGTCCTTGCCTGTAGATCCCATGACTTGCAATGTTCCCGTCTCTGATGTTGTTCTCCCGAGGCAGCCTGTAATGAAGAAAATACAAGAACAGAGTCCCTGCTCCCTCACTAGCTAGGAGTCTGAAAGCAACACACAACAGTTTCAGCATCAAGCACTTGAATTAGAAAGATTGTCTTGGTTACTGCAGAAACCAGCTCAGAACTGCTCCATGCAGAGGGCAGCTTCTGTATCAGTCTAGACAATCCTGCAAATAAAACAAGTGCAGTTTTCTGCTCTTCTGGGAACAGGTACAAGGAAGGGACAAAAGACCGCTAGGAGTCTGAAAGCAACACACAACAGTTTCAGCATCAAGCACTTGAATTAGAAAGATTGTCTTGGTTACTGCAGAAACCAGCTCAGAACTGCTCCATGCAGAGGGCAGCTTCTGTATCAGTCTAGACAATCCTGCAAATAAAACAAGTGCAGTTTTCTGCTCTTCTGGGAACAGGTACAAGGAAGGGACAAAAGACCGTAGTCCTTTGCCTTGGTTTCAAGTACTCTTCTCTAGGGCCACTGGAATCCGAAAGAGCTGCTGACAAAAGCTGAGGAGTGGATTCATGTGCTTGATGCCACCTCAGCGTGGGAGAGTTTCATCCCTATGCTGTAAAATTGCTGCCGGCCCCTAACAAAGTCATTTGACCAGAGACATTGGTGCTTTGTGCTGGCAGTTGGCAGTTCGCCTCCCGGCTTCTTTCCCACTGTGGGCTTCGCTGGTCAGCAAAGTCACGGGCATTGAGTGGCACTGTGGCACCATTAGTTGCAAGCAAGCTCAATGTCGGCGTGCTTTTTGGGAAGCAGACAGCCTGTGTGTGGTTGCCTGGGTGGCAACTGATGTCTGTAGCCCAGCACACCCTGCATGTTTGAAAAGCCTTTTGGAAAACATTCTTGTGTTTGATCTAGGTGGTTTTGGTATCCAAACGGAAAGGTGTCTGCACAGCATGCAGCCGCCACTGCCCAAGCTGGAAATAGCTGGCACCTTTTGGCAGGCACGGCAAAAGGTCTGGATGCTGCAGAGGCTGACTGTAGTCAGAGCATGACTGCAGAAAATAGGGAGGCAGTATGTTAACAGATAAATACCACAGCGACAGAAGAACCTGTTTGAAAACAGTGCTGGGAAGCCTTCATTGCTGCTGCCTGCGCTAAGCCCGCCCGCTGATGATAAGACCTTGGTTTCCACCTCGACCAAGCATGTCAGTCTGGAAAATCTCAAGAGCACCGTCTTCATTCTGACATGAGTGATGTGTAAGGGCTTCCCGGGTGGTGCTTATATTTAAAACGCTTTTAACCCTGCAAAGAGTTAGCATCTGCCTTTAACTCTGTGCTCCCAATAAAGCGCAAGGCATTTTATTTCATTTCTGCATTGAACTCTGTTCTGGGCTTTGTCCCCCTCGAGCTTTGCAAAGCAGAGAAAGGAGGGGGAAGCGTTTTAATCAGGGTAAGGCTCTTTGGCATTTACACTATTGAAGCCTCAGGAGCCTCTGAATTCCTGTTGAATAGAACCCTAAGAAAAGAAGTACATCTGTTGAAGGACGACATTTCAGTGCAAGAAGGATGTGTGTTTAGGACTTTCCATGACATAATGAGGCTGAAATGGATTAACAAGACCCAGGCTTTCTTTTTCTTGAGAATTGCTGCCTGCACCACTCGTTTTCTATTACTGATGCTTCAGTCACAGCACTCACAGAAAGATTTCCTTTGTTGTTATTAGTTTGAGAAGTAAATTGCAGCATTGTTTCTCCTGATCAAGAGATTGATTACTCAGAGGTCTCTAGCTGAAGGGAAAAAATGTTCCTTATTATCAACTTTAAATGCAAATGTATTTGCCAAGCAGAGAACTCAGATGGGGGGGGAGGGGGGGAGAATGCCTTGCTCTTTTGATGTACTGCCCATAACCATCTACAGATCTTTGAAAGGCGGCCCTCTCATCAGGTCAGTGAAGAAATAGTGTGGGAACAATGCTCTTGAAATAGAAAACTAACCATTGCTGCTTCCAGTTAGATGGTTCTCATAGTGTTTTGAGGAGTAACAGTGCATTAGTATATTTGTGGGTTTTGTTGTGTTTTGTCTGCTCCTTCTCTTCCTAGGTGCTTTCATAATCTGCTGGACCCCAGGATTAGTCTTGCTGCTCCTCGATGTCTGCTGTCCCCAGTGCAACGTCCTGGCCTACGAAAAATTCTTCCTGCTCCTGGCAGAGTTCAACTCCGCCATAATCATCTCCTCTTATCGGGACAAGGAGATGAGCGCAACCTTCAAGCAGATCCTCTGCTGCCAGCGCAGCGAAAGCGCCAACGGCCCCACTGAAGGCTCGGACCGGTCGGCGTCCTCGCTCAACCACACCATCCTGGCTGGCGTCCACAGCAACGACCACTCGGTGGTGTGAATCCGCAGCCAGCCGCGTGGCCGACGAAGAACAGCGGGCTGCGCCGCCGCGTGGGGTCCGTGCGCGGCCCCGGGGAAGGTAACCCACTCACAAGGTTTTCTCAAACACTAATGGACTACAAGTGCTTCTTTTCCAGGGAGCCCGACATGCCGTCCGCAGGACTGGCTGTGCTGCACAGCAACGACCACTCGGTGGTGTGAATCCGCAGCCAGCCGCGTGGCCGACGAAGAACAGCGGGCTGCGCCGCCGCGTGGGGTCCGTGCGCGGCCCCGGGGAAGGTAACCCACTCACAAGGTTTTCTCAAACACTAATGGACTACAAGTGCTTCTTTTCCAGGGAGCCCGACATGCCGTCCGCAGGACTGGCTGTGCTGCACGGCCACTTTCAGAAAGTGGAAGGCAGATGTCTTGTGACGGAGTTCGTTGGTAGCCCATGGAAAGCCTCGCTGAGACTTCGTCGGACTTCACTGCATCTTGGTGCCAGTCTGAATCAACTCTGATTAATTAAGCTTATACCTGCTTCACTGCATTTACATGTAGCCACTTAGTCTTTTTAAAAAGGGAGTAAAGGGGATAAAAGTATGCCTATCATTTAATAGACACGTAATATTTATCACCATCAGCATGCTTTTGATGAACTTCTGTGCAGGGAGTAAAACTGTGCTCTAGTCTTTGTATCCTTAGCCACACTGCCATAACTACAGTAAAAACAGAAGTATTTTTTTCTAATACAGGCAACAGGAAGATGATGGAAACTGACTCTTCTTACCTTCATTACTGGTGTTAGAGAGCATGCATGTTCTGTGTCTATGCAGATTGTTTTAATTATGAAAAAAAAAAAACTCGTTGTAAAGTCTGCAGGAAAGTAGAAAAGCATAGACTGTATTCCAGTGTTTGTTTAGATTATGAAATAAACAGTACTCTAGTCACAAGGTATTTAATGTTCTTCTTTGAAGTGTGGTATGAAATGTGTAACATGTGAGGGGTCCCAAGTTTTTCATGGACAAGTTCTTAAAGTAGGACACATCCCTAAAGCTCTTACAGGGCTACAGTCAGGTTGGTAGATTTAAAAAAAAAATGTATTTATGGCATTGGAATGCTTTTCTTGTTCATGGCAGAAAGCAAAGGGATTTTTATTAAAAAAACCCGCATGCATTTTTATGGAATCTTTCTTGTAAGTGAAAAAACCCCACCCTCTGCATTTTTGCACTGAGAGGTATTTGTAGGGTATCTTTTAAATGGTGTACCTTCATTTCAGAAGCAATGGGCTACTAAAAGCTAAAGTACAGTTTTAGTTTGTAAAGTCAAGGCAACATACGTAGTCGTCTATTGAGAATGACTGGACTGTGCTACATATAAGAACCACACGTGCAGATTATTATGAAGAGCTAAGCTAACAGATAGATTTTTTTCATATATGGCTGTTTAAAAGAGAAGTGCCACTCATGAGTCTTGGTTACTGAGAACCAGTGACATTAATCAAAATGACTGGGGTAAATGTGAGCAAATACGGGATCTTGATGATAAAAAACTTGGGACCTTTCTCTAGGAAACTGTGTGTTCTCCTAACAATGTAAAATATATCAACAGTAAATTCCTGGGGCCATTTTCCTCATTGTAATTTGCCTCTATAACCAAAAAAACCCCAAACAAACGAAGTATCAGAGGTGTATCCGTCAATGTAACATAATGATATGTAACATGAGACACAGTATTCTCCCATTCGGGCAGGGAAGAAATGGAGGGGAGCGGGTCAGCCCAGCAAAAGCAGAATTTTTAACATCTCTTATTTGGACAAGATGGTTGCATTTTATGCTTCCAAGCATAAAAGTGCTCGGACAAGGCAGTTCCTTGCTGCCTCCCTGCTGGAGGGA
>NW_010235890.1:8542-15654 GCF_000690775.1 Eurypyga helias
AAGGGAGAGCTTTGTCACTGCCTGCAGTAAAACTGAAATTCACCTGTACTGTCAAGCCAAATTTGTGTGGACACTGTGGAAGATGGAGTGGGCAGAGGGGATAAACGCAGCATTATCTGCTGGTTGACGAAGGTATTGAATGTCGCACTTGCTTTGGACAAAACAGCTCTTCTTTCTGACTGTGTTTGAGAGCAGGTGAATGTAAAGGTTGATTTGGTTTTTATCTACATGACTTTACTGAGAAGGAGAAGAGCAGGCTGTGTGAACTTTTTCATTGAAAAGCATCTGCTTGCTAAGCCACTCGTGAATTTTTCTTAGTGCATGCGTGATGTTTGAGCTAGTGCAGGTGAGCAGAAGAGAAGAGGGGTTAAGAGTGACAGGGGACACCTGGCCAAAAAACAGTTTCCTTTTCTCAAGAGGGCTCGGAGATGTTTTCTCCCCTGAATGCATGGACAGCACTTTTTTGTGTCCCCCGCTTCCCCACAGAGGAAGGACATCCTAGACACTTCATTTTTTTTGCAGGGTTGCCCTTTCCACCCGTCCTTTTTGCTGCTGTTAGCATTCTTCTTACTGAATCTCTCCTGGATGGAGCGGGGAGGATGATGCTCAGAAATACCAACAAATCATTCACCCTAGTTTACTGTTCTGAAAGTGCGGTGGTTTTGGAGAAGCCATGAGTGAATAATAAACTAGGGGTGCAATCATTCCTGCACACAGGTGGGTCGAGGGGCCCAGAGAGGATGCCCAGGGAGGCTTTTCTGTCCTTGTCTTGTAATTGTGACCGGTGGCGGTTGCTGCCCAGGTACATTCATCAGCCCTTCTCCAAGGAGGCACTCGTTAATTCAGGAAGTGGGACCTTTTGAACTCTTGACAGCAGTTGTATTTCAGTCTTGGGGTAGATTATTCCAGGAGCACTTCTGGCAGCAGGTGGCTTTTTCTTCTGAAAGATGACGTGCAATGCTTTAGATCAAAGGCAACAGGACACAAACGTTGCTGGTACGGTTCCACTAGAGGAAATCCCTGAGCATGTGGCTGCTGTTGAAAAATTTAATTAGTGCTTTGTTTTGTTGACATGATCTCCCTATATCCTTGAGAAATCTGATCTGTGGACTGAGTGTTTCTTTGCAAGCTAATGAAATTAAAGTTGCTGTGAGCAAAGAGAATAAAGCCAAGAGCTTGGAATAGAAGGATTCATTTGCTCTTTTCTTTAAAGTGGTTCCCATGTCACTTGGTTTCATCCCAGATTTTTTTTTTTTAACTTTTGCTTCTTGTTCAGATTTTCCAGCTTCATTGTGCAGTTGTAGAACTCACTTCTGCTATGCAAAAACATGGTGCAAAGTACTTAGGGGGGGGGAAATTGCTCCACTTATTTTTACTTATCTCAAATCCTTCGAAAGGTTTTAGAAGACTTCTTAAAATACCAATGGCCCTCCCACAGTCATTAAAATTCTTGTTGCTGGCTGCCCCTGGTCCAAGTAAATCCTCTTGTAATGTTCAAATGTAGTGGTGTTTGTTTCAGCAATTTTAGTGGTGGGGAGTTGGGTGTTAAAAGGGATATGGTTGATGAAATCATTTGCAGGTCAAAGAAAATGTGTTTTCCTACTTCATTTTTTTAATGGTATCACAATGCTGAAAACTAATTGAAAAGATTGCTTTTGAAAGAAGGGTTATTAAGCAAAATTTTAACCCTCTGTTGCTGTCACATCTAGAGAGGCTGGGTGACCCATTTGTCCACAGAGCTGTTAACCACAGCATGTACATGAAAAGTTGAAAATATGTGTTGTGTTTGACCACACACTTTATTTCTTGTCAACCCCTTCTTTTCTCCATGTTCTCTGAGATCTCCTGGTAGCTTCAGCCCGGCTGCATAAAGCTGGGACAAGGTGAAAGGGCAGACGAATTAAGAGCTTTTTCAGTGATTCCTAAAACCCAGCACACCTGTCTACAGGACACCAGTAACTGCGTTTGTTAATCGTTGCCCCAAGACCCACCCTTTTTTTTTTTTTTTTTAACTCTGTCCTTCCCAGTGAGTCACAGCTGTGGCATGGCATAAACAAGCTAGCAGTTAAGGCTTGGCGTGGGTCACTTGGTGAGGAAGAAAGGGAAGGGACACTATGTTCATGGTGCAAACTAAGCCTGGGTAAATTGGGTGTCACAGAGGAAAGGACATACTTTCATGTCACGTATCGTAGTTCTATCTCCCCTCCAAACAGACTTTTCAAAATCAGCATAAATTTCTCCCAGTATGGCATTGCACTGAGATGAAACTTTTCAGGTCACTCTGAGGAGTATGTCTTTTGATCCGTACCTCTGTGGTGGTCGGGGGGTTGGCCATGCCCAGTCTGGGCCCCAGGAGCAATCTGTCATTGGAAAACCAAGTGGCCTCTGCTTCTGAAGCAGGTTTTGTGGCTTTTTCTGACCTCTGGGTTGCCCCAGAAGCGTGCTACCAGATACCAGGCTTAACTACTGTAAAGCCAGCTGGGGCTCCTCTTTGCAACACTGCCACCACCAGCTCTGTCAGTCCTCACTGCAGTAGGTGTCCAAGGACTGCTTTTTTCTGTGACAGGGAGAAAAGCCCACCCAGCAGATCGTAGTCCCCAGGTGGAATTGAAGAGGACACACTGGTCAGAGGGGCTTTGATGCCAACACCCATAGTCTGTCTTGCAGTCGTCATGAGTAGGGGTGATGCACAGCAAAGCTGGCAAAAGTTCTTGGTGTTCGCAGTCAGCCTGTGCTATATGCTGACGTCTTCATGGAGGGGCTTTGCAACAGCAATCTCATTTGTTTGGTCGAATTGCCCAGGCTTTACCATTTGATAGGAAAGCCACTTCCAGTAGGCAGATAGCTTAAAGAGCGTTAACTCTCACACCTATCCACCTAAGCCTCCTTAAGAAAAGTGGTCTTTTCTTTCCTCCCATCATCTTCTCTTACAGGATTTTCCAAGAAGTTATTCACCCAGATCTAATTTTCTAAGTAAGTCTATCGAGGAGAAAAAATAGAGGTTGATATTAAAAATGAAAAAGAAAAAAAAAACACAAGGATATTAAACTATGCTGCTGTCTTCTGTGATGTATGGAAATCTAAAATGTTGATAAGCTGCCAACATTTTAACAACAGCCTCCATGAAATGTTCCCGTTTGCCTGTGATAAACTTCTGATAACCAGAAGTGTATGTGGGAGACTCAGGAATCTGTTAATTTGTTTTCCTTTTTAAAAAAAAATGTGTTTATCACTCACAAGTATGGAGAGAGCCAATGAGGTTTGGCAAACAATTTTGCTATTAAGTGCACTTACTGTAAATGTTTAGAGGTTGTATCTAGTACAATAAAGTATTTAGCATGTGTAATATGGGGTGTGCAAGAAAAACCCTTCGTTGAGAGAGCTGGTATTTTGGGTGTGGAGGGGAATTATTCAGAAAGCACGTCCGCGTAGAGGCACAGGCTGCTTTGTTCCAGGAGATAGCATAGGAGTGAAAACAGGTACAATGAAGGGGCAAGTTATTTCAAGTAAATCACGGAATAATCGGTTATGTCCCTGATTCCTACCTGCCCACCTTCCTTCCCTTCAAGTTCACATTTGCACCTTTTAACCTCAGACCTTCTCTTGTTGCTACATGGAAAAGTTTTTCTATGCGGAGCAAACAAACTAGCTGCTTCTTTTCCCTCTCTCTTTCTCTCCTTTCTCACTCTCCTTCCCCCCTTTTCTGTTCTCCCTTTCCTTTCTCTTTTCCCTTCCCCTTTCCTTTCCAGTTCCTTTTTATTGTGCGTGGAGCTGGTTTTCCTAGGATGTGTCCCTAGCTTTAATCATAGAAGGTCACACGTTAACTAAACCAAAACTGGTTGGCTTATATATAGAAATGAATGTGTCCTCACACAGATTTGCAAACCCATAGGAAGGACTGAAAAGAAAAAAGAAAAAAATTCAATGATGTTTGAGTATGGCTGATTTAAGACTCTATTTTTATGCTAATTCCTATTTCACATTTTGAAGAAAAGAGGTCTTAGGTAAAGGGCTGATTAACCCCCTGCCTTTTGTTAGAGAAGCTAATCACTTATATATGGAGAGAAACTGTCAGCTTCAGCAAACTGGCAGAATATAAAGTCGGTGTTCCTAAGGCAAAATTGCAGTACTAATCACTCAGGGCATTATTACGTACAAAAATATAAAAAGGAAAGGGTTCAATTTTTTCGTCTCCCTAGACCATAATAATTCTTGACTAATGCCCTGGTGCCGGGCTTTCCACGACATGGCATGTGTAATGTAAAGCAGCCCCATAGAGCTTGATTGCTGGACATAACGAGCAGAAAGCCAAAATAAACAATTGCTAAATAAATCACGCCTCGTGAAAATGCACTGCAGGGCCTCTGGGACTTTTTGGTTTAAGCTCTGGATCACCATTTGCTGGCAAAGACAGACTGTTTATATGGCCATCTCTTAACATTAAATACACAACACGTGCAGCAGCGCAGGATGCAGCCTCAGCGCGCAGTAGGCGGCACACAGAGCAGGAGCTCAGGGACCCAGCGCGTTTGGGATGACGATGCCCAGAGCCCACGGCGCACACCCCAGCGTCGCACGGGCCAGCCCCCCCATCCTGCTGTGTGCCTTTTGAGATCCGGCCCTGCGGGCCAGGCATGCCAGGAGGACAGGACCGCTGAGGATGAGCTGGTCCCAGCAGGAGCAGATGCGAATCAGCCTCTTCCACTTTTGCCTAAAGCTTTCCTCTTCTTAACCGCTTAGGCTTCCCGTGCTTACGGATCTGCTGCTCCCTACTCCAGCTGTTGCACACCCAACCTCTCACCAGACTCTACTGTCGCCCCCTCCAAAGAGACCTTCCAGCCCTCATTTGTGTTGCTTTCCTCTGCACCTCCTTTGGGTAGCCCAAACCCTCTCCAAAACAAGCTGCAAGGTGAACGCCAGGTGCTTTCCACCGCAGATACAGTTTCTTTGTAATTCTCTGTGGGATGAGGTGGGCAAGTGAAAAATTGCATGGAAGGAGGGACAACGCGGGAAAGAAGTTCCTACCTTCTGTGCAGGAATTGGTTTATGACCCTTTCAAAGGATTTCTGGCATGTTCAGGAAAGGATTTTGGCTTGTGGTGTTTTTTTTTTTCCTCTTGGAAAGAATAATGCCCTTTCCATGGCATTACTTCTTTTTTTTTTTTGGTCTGATGGAGGGCTTTGTTGTTTTAGGTGTATTTCATGTATTCAGAGCTCAAAAGGCCAACTGAAACAAGAAGCATTCCCATTTCCCACCCACACTCAACACAAAATTAAACTGTTTTTATATAAATGGTGTTTTGCTGCTAAAAGATTGAAGGATTCTTCAAGGACTGATACAGGTTATTTTTTTCTCTCCTCTGTTTTTCCAAGGTCCATCATATCTGGGTGTTTAAATGCTTGTTCTGCCACAGATTCTGAAGTTTGTACATTCTTCTTGTCCTCAAGTGTCTCTTCGCAATCCTGATTTTCCAAAATATGTAAACACTCCTCAGTTCAAGGCAGTTAACTCAAAAATGTGCCTGGTTTGAGCTAGTCCAGCTGCTATTGCCTTCCAGACCCCTCTCCGGTTAGCTCACAGAGAGGTCTGAGTTTGAGCCACAGCTAGATGCTAGCAAGTGACGATTCTTTTGTTTGGAAATTCTTGTGTCAGGAGAGATGGCCATATCATATATATGTCCTTACAGCTAGTGCAATATCCTGCGGGAGAGCTGGCTGCCCCTGTGGCATTTCGTAGGCACACCAGGAAAACAGATTCTTCTCAGCTGGGTTAAGGGTTTGAAAAAGAGTGACATCTCTTGTTTTTGAAACATCATTCCTACACCTTTGCATGAACATGCTTAGGGGTGAGCTGTTGTTTAGTCTTCAGACCATCTGTGCTTTCTCCTGCTGTTCAGAGATGCACACACGCCTGTCCATCGCCCTGCAACCCCCAGCACCATTAGCGGGTAACGGTGGGATGAGGAGTGCTCAGCCTGGGACAGGCGCAGGAGAGGGGCTGTCAGAGGGCTCAGAACAAGCCAGCGCTGGTCAGCACAGGCTTGCACTGACCCACTGTGGTCAGCAATGCCCTGTGTGTTCCTGTTCCCCAAGATTGGCAGTGCTGACCACTCATTTTGGAGGTGGCCAAGGCACTGGGGAGGAAGGGGAAGAAGAAGAAGAGGAAGGTTTCCAGCCCATGTCTGAGGAAGTGAAGGGTGATATCCTCCGGCAGACATCCTCAGAAGTCTGGTTCCTGCCATTATTTTTTTTTCGTGTTTTTTTCCCCTTCCCACATCACTTTACCTCAGATGTACAAGTAGGGATATCCCTCGGGGGCATGAAGTACCGGCCACATGGGAGCCCAGCAGAAAACTGAGACTTTAGGGGTTGCTGGCCAAAGGTTTATACACTCACGAGCAGGGATGACGATGGCACCAATCTGGGAAGCAGTGCGCTGTGCCCATGCCCTCTTCCCTCCTGGGCCAGGAGAGAGATGACTTCCACATTCTGGGGGAAGAAAGGTCGTTCTGAGACCCCAGGTGCCGGAGGCAGGGAAGTAGAGGTTGGCTGATGGCTATTTAGCACACACCTGTGAGGGAGGACAACCTTGGGCCAGGGAAGGGGCAACCAAGCTGGGGCATCTGGGCATGGCCACATCCGGCTCTCACAGAACCACAGCAGTCAGGGGGCACGCTGGAGATGGCAGGTGCCAGTGGTTCAGAAACATCAGTCTTCCTTGTGGATTATCATTCCACAAAAACGTAAGTCGGGGGTAAAAAAAATAAGAAAAAACCGCAAATTTTCTATAAAGTTGAAATCCTGATTTTCAGCCCACATGGTTGAAAGCACGAGACATCGACAGCTGATCTACCCGGCAGAGCACATGGGAAAGTAAAGTGGGAACTGGGGCACTTGACTGTCAGACCTTTTCTTCTCATCAGCTGGACACATGCTTAATGTCTGTGCTGTGATGTCTATTTTGGTCTGGGAACACCAGGCATGTTTGATCTCTTATTCTAAGTGCACAAATAAAACACAATTGTGACACAGGGAATGATTTTGCTTAGACACACTTCATGAAAACTTGTAGGATTAGAAGACTTTAATTTACAAGGGTGTATCTTTAAATAA
>NW_010235891.1:0-6065 GCF_000690775.1 Eurypyga helias
GGCACACGTGCAGCCGGCTGGGCGCAGCCAGGCGAGCTCACCCCCGCTCCCATCCCACCCCTGTGCCGACTGCCCACTCGGCAGCAGGGACAGCAGGGACGGTGCCTAGTTCAAGCTCTCTGGGCAGGATGACACGGCTGTGACATGTCCCCTCCCACCCCAGGCTCTGCTCGCTGTGTCCCCACCAAGGGTGCAGAGCAGGTGTGACCCATCTCAGCGAAGCTGTGGTCCCTCACTGTTGTCCCCTCTCCCTGCGCCTGTCTGGGCGTCCTGACCGAGGTGCTGTAGCACCGTCACCCCTGCAGCCATGTGCTCCTGTCCCGGGACCTCGTGCCAGCATCCACCGCCCCAGAGGAACACCCTGCAGCCCAGCCTGCTCTGTGATTTCACCACCAAGAGCTGTGACACGGGGATGAGAAGGGGTGATGTCACTGGACTGGGACTGTGATGTCATGGCATGCTGTGATGTCACAGCAGGAGAGCTGGCATGGATCTCTGTACTCCTGTGGTCCCTGAGCCCGATGAGGCACTTGCTCCCAGCCCCAGCAGCCTGAGCCACCCCGGCTGAGCGGGCAGCTGCCACACAGCAAGGCTTTCGCTGCCTGCACGGCTGAGGACAAGACAGGTGAAACGTACTTGTGCAATAGTGGCAGCCCGTCCGGTGGCTTCTTTTTGTTTGGGATGATCCCTGCCTCTCCCAGCCCTCCTGGGTGGGGATTTCACCAGCAATGACGCACGAACCTCCCAGGACTCGAGGGACTGGATGCTTGAGCCAGGAGCTCTGGGGCCATCTCAGCACCCCATCCCTTTTCTGAGCCTACACCCAGCTCCCACCCAGGACACCAAGAAGCTCAACGAAAACTTGAGTCCAGTGGACAACAGAAGCCAAACCTTCTGGGACTCAAAAAGGGCCCTGGGAACCAGAGTGAGCTTGGCCGGAGACAGCAGCATGAGCTTGGCTGGAGGTCCATCAGCTGGTGCCCAACACACATGGAAGATCAGAGGTTCAGACAGCAGTGGAGTAATTTTTACTCCTTTCTTTGATACCTCTGAAAGCTGCATCGCTAAAGCACTTTGAGGGTCACCTTGGTGATGCTGAGCTCTGCCCAGAGGAGCTGCCCCCATAATGGTCCTTCCGTCCACTCTGCTGACAACAGTCACTGAGGGGTCTCCTCAGCAGGGTTTTACTGGTGAGCCACAACCCTCTCTGCCTGGAGAGCTTTTGGCTTGGGAAACCCTCAGTGTATCAGAATCAGCTGTAAAGGACAACAGTGCCCGGCGTGAACTCTTTGGGGCAATTCAGGGCAGCTCATGTCAGGACAATTCCTTGGGCGTCTTCTGCGTGCCATATCACAGGCCATTTCAACAGCCACCTGGAGTGATATCTCTTTTCCTACTCACCGCCTACCCTCTTCCCTTTCTTTCTTTCCCTCTCTCCGAGATGGATATCATCTGGTGAAAGGGCCACTCCTCCGGATGGAGGTTGCAACTCTCATTTTGGTTGTGAAAGCAGAGTCCTTGAACATCTAAGAGTTTCTTTCAGGGACATATCGAGACTAGAACGGGGATGCGGGATGCTCGGGCTCAGCCAGCTCTGTCACCAGCACAGGCTGCCCATGTGCAGCCTCCGAGCCCAGGCAGTAGGGATGGACAGCAGACATCCTGCCCATCACCCTAAGCAGAGAGTGCCCAGAAAGGAGGGAGATGGTGGGAAGGACAGTGAAAGAACACCAGGGAACAACCTGGCAAATTCCAGACAACAAGCCATGATCATGCTCATCTGCCCACGTGTATATTGTCACAGTCTTCTCCCAAGTGTGCAGCTCCTCCTTGCTGTACTCACAGCTTTGACCTTTAGACACTCTCCTCCTCCTCCAGCAGCGCTATGGGCTGGATTCCCCTCTGCCCCGCAGCGCCTTCAAGGTCCCTGCACAAAGAACAGAAAGCGCAGTAATTTGACGTGCCGGAGCTTCCCACGCACCGTGGGTGCAAAGGCCGGCTCTAGGTGCAGAGAGGTGGTAAGCCAGGCCCCTGGGACGGCTGCCTCTCTGAGGGGATTTCAGAAAGCAGCTGCCCAGGCTGTTTCCCGTCCCCTTTATGCCAAGAGCTTTTCTCACGGACCTCCTTATCACCAGTACCTGGGAATCATAATGGTACACATTGGTGCACGTTGCTGCTCCTAACTTGTTACAAACGGCCTGACATCTCTCCTTGGGTGCCACAAGCCCACCCAAGCAGCCCATGAGATGCACGGGTGTGTTAGCCCAGTCCTTCCAGGGAGCTTTGGGTGCACACAACAGTCTTGAGTGGCCACCAAAACCTGGGCAGCACCAATACAGCGAAAGCCACACCGGGAGATGGACCATGATGGCCTGGGCATCCCCACCAGCCCTGCCTGTGCAATAAGCACCGCTGTTGCTACAGCCATCCGAGCTAAGTAACATGTAGCTGGTGGAAATTCAGGGCTTCTAGTGGGTTCCTGGCATCCCACAGAGGTATTCTGGTTCACAAAGAGGGAAGGGCTCTGTTTATTGAATCATTAACATCACTTCCCTCATCGCCAGCCAGGTACTCTGCGAGGTCTCTTAGGCAAGTGCTGACCTAGCCCAACCCTGCTAAGCTGGTAAGATGACATGGGATCCCATGCCAGCCTGGTACAGCGTTCCCACTGCTTTCTCTGCTCCCGCTTTGCTATTAGTCATCCGTTTCTGGAAGGTTTCTCATGCATAATAAAGTGTTTCAACACTTGCATAAGCCAGCTCTTCTCAACAGGAGTGACCCGCTGCATTTCCCAACACTTTCCCTAGGCAGTCCTTCCGACTGCCATGAAATACGGAGTTAAAACATGAAGTTTTCTATCCCCCTCGGAGGCAAAAGGTGTGGGAAATTGAACAGATAAGAATGCCTTTAATTAGTATCATTTGCATAAGCTCTGGGAAAGGCTCACCTGACAGCTAGAAGGGCCTCTTGTCTGGGAGCACGAGAAATGGGCAGATTAGCGGAGCTCTCTGCTGACCAGACTGGGGAGATAACAACAACGGGAGGTCAGAGGTGACAGAGCCCCGAGGCTCTGCAGGCACCCCAGGTCCTGCTGGCTCCCTTTTGGGGCACCCCAGCTCCCACTGCCTCATTGTTGGGGCACTCCCTCTCCATCTTCACCTGCCAATTTGCATCTGCTCCGACCGAGAGAAAAAGGGGGCAATTTTTGGGTTGGAGGGGTCCATCACCTCCCCTGGAGAAGGGCAGAGATGAGGGAGAGGAGAAACACAAGCACATCCCTGGATAATGAGTGGATGCTGCCGGAGCGGGCTCAGCACCCAGCAGGGACGGGACCAGGGTTCTGTGATCTCTGCTTCTCCCTCCTCTCGGCACACGCTCCCTTGAGCATGGTGCAGACGGCTGCAGGTCCCTAACCACAAACCCCATCCCGCTGCTGCCTCCCCGTCACGTTGCCTTGGGTAGTCGGCACCTAATCGTCAGCGACAGCAAAAGCTCTTTTCAGTACCTCAAGGCCTTTGCAGTGGTGAGAACCTCACCTGACATTGCACCTAAACCCACATGCAAAGCTGAATTTCCCAGGGGAAAAAAAAAGATGCTCAGCTCCCCCTCCCACCGCACACATCCCCCGCCTTGGGTCCCTCTGTCTCCTCCAGCTGCCTTACAGCATCTCAAGTCTCACTTGTCCAAGTTCACTTGTGAGCTGCAGAGATGGAGCCTGAGCCCCTTCAAAAAGCTGGAGCTGCCACAGCACCCTTGACCCAACCTTCACCATAGCCGCCAGCCCTGTTTATACGGCACCAGCACAGCGGGTGTTGCTCCAGGACAGGCTCCCAGCGCTTACAGCAAGTTTAATAACAAAGCCAAACCAGTAATAACTGCCTTATAATGAGGTTACGCAGCATCCCCGAAGCCTTCATTTTAGGGTGAGCTCTGTGCCAGAAGCTGCCAGTGACCGGTGGGCAAGCCATCCCTTCCTGACCGCCAGTGCTTCTGCTCCCCCAGCCCTGTGCCAGCACGCTGCCTTCCTGCCTGCACAAATGTGCTTTACATCCACTGCTGGGGTGAGGGTTAACCCCTCCTGGGTGTGCAAACTGCACCACGCAGCTCCAGGGCACACCTCTCCTATGCCAGTCTGCGCCTGAGCCATCCCAGGGCAGCCTGCCCCATGGCAGGAGAAGGGTTAACTTGCCCAGCTCCCTGCCAGGCAGCTCACTGTTGCTCCTCTTAATCAAGATACTGAGTTTTATTCAGCTGGAGGTGAGAGGTCAGCTTTGGCTGGAGGATGCTGAAGGCTGGTGAACGTGAGGGCTGGAAAACCCAACCCGAGCTCTGGAATCACCCCAGTGCTGGAAACAGTGCAAAGGTCCACATCCCGCCAGCTCAACCTCGAAAGGGTCTCACCCCAAAACTAAAATGCAGGTGGGACTCTGGCTACCATGCATCCTCCAGACCTTCCGGAGCATCACATTTTGGCACCAGAAACAGAAAGGGTCGCGGCGCTACATTTTCTGACTATGGGAAACTGCAAAAGACCAAAGCTTTTCTTTCTATAGACGAGTCCAACCCTCAGATCATTCACAGGCAGGCACGGCGCTGCTCTTCATTACCCAAATGCATGCCGGCCCCACTGGAAGCTGTTTCCTGCCCGACCCAGGTCCCATGAAACTCCGGTGCAGCACATAAAGCCTCTGCTTCGCTGCTGCACCTTCCTCCTGGCTGAACATGTGGCCGTACTGGGGGCTCCCTCCTCCATTCCCGGTGCTGGGCAAGCTTTAGGAAATGATCTTTGTTATGTATGAAGCCAACAGCTACTCTTATTCCTGCTCCTTCTGGCACCCCTGGCAGCTGTCCCTCCTCTGGTTAAGGTCCTGGGACCAGCTGTATACTGTATGTCAAGGTTTCCCCCCTCGAGCTCTCGAAGCCATGTCCGGCTGGAAGCTGTGGCCCCAGAGCTCTTCGCTTTTCCCCAGAGGACTTGTCAGCCCTGTACAAGTGGCTGAGGCTGCCCTGGGCCAGGTGGCTGTGTGGCTCCTCTCCTCTGCAGCCATCTGGTCCCCAAGCATCCTCACCCACAGCCCCACTGCCTCCTCCTCCGCCCTCCCTGGGGAGTCCTGGGGGTGGCATGGGCTGGTGCCCCCAGCACGACACAGCAGCCGAGGGGGGTGCAGGTGCATGGGCAGAGGCAGAGTCGGGTGGCAACGGCAGCGGCCGGGGAAGTTGGGCTCATGTTTCAGCTTCTATTTTTATCTGGGAACCCAAGTCTTCCCGCTGTGCAATGCGGAGGCCCCAGGGAACGTGCTGTCTTCCCCAGCTGGAGCCAGATACCATCAGAGCCGTACCTGTCGGCATGCCAGACCTCCTGGTAGAGGACAGCATCTTCCCAGACACCCTGCCTGCACCTCTGCCCAGGCTGTGCTGTGGCTGGGGAGCAGAGCCACCACCTCCGGGCATGGCTTGCTGCAGGCCAGGCTCCCCTTTGCTCCAGCTGCGCTGAGGCTGGGAACACCTCATCACTCCTAACCCTCTGGAGGTACAGAGCAGCCCTCTCGCCACCACCATGCCACCACCCGTGTCAGTGGCCATTGGCAGGGGTGCCTTCTCAAGCCTGGCCTTAAATCCATGCCACGGGGGGGGCACGGGGGCAGGAGTCCCTCTGCCCAGAAGCAGCAGTTCATGAGCAGTTCACTCAGCAGGATGAGCTCAGTCTCAGGCAGCATCATGGGCAGGAGCTGGGCTGGGGTGACCCCTCAACCCCACCCCTCCTGGTGCTCTGAGGGAGCCCTAACACTGCGGGGCTGTACCAGACCCATTGCTTTTCATTTACTAAAGCAAGAAAAAAGCTTTAGTGAACATAGTTGCAGAAAAATGGAACCTTGAGCCGCTGGAACTTCATGGCTTCAGGTGGTCCAGGCCGGAGGCTGCCCCAGCACAGGAACATGGTTCTGGAGCCTGGCCCCTCATCCTGGGCAATCACAGCGAACGTGGGGGCAAAGCTGGGAGGAGGTGAGACCCCCCACCCCAGCTGGGCAGCTCCTGCTGCTTTAATTGGGGCGAGAATGGAAGTT
>NW_010235892.1:0-371 GCF_000690775.1 Eurypyga helias
TTCTCCCAGCAGAAAGACCCCCAAAACCTGGGAACTCCCCCCTGATCCTGCCAAAACCCCTGAATCGGGTAAATTTAGGGAGCAGCAGCCATTAAAAAAGCCAAAGCTGGGAATTCTGGGAGCCGGAGGGATTCAGTGATGCCGGCTCAGGGCCACTTGGCTCCAGGCCTGACCTCAGCTAATTAGGTCGAGATTAACGAGGCGCCTAATGTGCATCCGGGGGGGAGGGGGCGCCCGACTCCCGAATTTCAACTTGGGAACCGTCTCCTTTAAACTTCCAAGAAGCTGGAATTTTGGTGTGTTTTTAGAACCTTCATTATTTTATTTGGTTTTTCTTAACATTTCATAAAACTAAATCTTCGTTTAGTTCT
>NW_010235893.1:0-210 GCF_000690775.1 Eurypyga helias
GCACGTTTTGGAAGGCAAAAAGTGTTTGTTTCATACTTTGGAAAATACCACGTGGTATCACACACCTTCTTCTTCTTCCTCTTCTGTGTGTGATCAGCACCAATTCTTACATTCTCACTCTTCGGGAATCAGGGCCTGCTTGGCCTCTGTTCCTGCAGCTACTGTTCATGGCTCCCTGGCCTTCCTTTGCCCCAGGGGCAGGGGTGGTTT
>NW_010235894.1:0-250 GCF_000690775.1 Eurypyga helias
TGCTCGTCGTGGCCTTCCCTGTGCCGGAATCAAGAAACGGGGAAGTGTTGCCGTGGTGTTTCCAGCCGACATAAAGCAGACTTGGGGGGGGGGTGTAACCCAGGCTCTTCCCACAGCCTTTACCTGGGCAGGGCCTTTCGGTGCGCAGGCACGGCCATAAATCCCGCAGCCCTGCCAACGTGCCTCTCCTTCCGTTTCTCCTGATTCTCCTCCGGGATCGAGCAGTTGGTCCCTTCTGGGCACGGCTGCA
>NW_010235895.1:0-6545 GCF_000690775.1 Eurypyga helias
CCTTTGAGAAAGCTGGACTCCATCCTCCCCTGCATAAACTCCACCATGATCAAAGTAACTAAAATTCCACTGTTTGCACCAGCCTGTGATCCACATTTTAATCAGGTGCATTTTCTTGTATTTTCTTCTCAATCCTTTCCATATTCTTTCCTGCCACTGAAGGGTTTGAGGAAAATACGACCTGCAGTCCCGATCCTAGAAGTGGTGAAAGTAATTTGTGAAAAGTAGTTTGGTGCCTCAAGGTCTCAGGCAACATGCCTACCTTACCTTTAAACTCCCTCCCTCATGGGGGTTTATTACTGCGATTTTTAATGTGCTCTCTCACCCTCCTTCCTTTCTCTGGCCACACACCATTGTGCTGCTACCTTTTATTTTCTTTCTATTGGCTGTAATTCACTGGCCAGCAAGCACACTAATCCCTCTTCCTTCTGCTGAAAATACCTAGCATGTCTGCAGGTTTCACTGCAGCTCTTCTGCAGCCAGTGAGGCCTCTGCGCAATAGCTGGCAGTAGCCTCTCGCTCTGGGATCTGATTATGGCATCAGCTGTGGGGCTACCCTGAGAGAAAGCAAAGATGCACCATGTCCCCAGACACTGCAGATTTGTATCTGTGCTTTAGTCCTCTTTTTCTTCTCTCTCAAGAGTGCCAGCTCATCTGGAGCTGGCACTGACAGAGGGCATAATGAAGAGTATCAGGCAGAGCTGCTTATCGGCAGTCCTGGCTCCCTGTGTAGCCTGCACATATATGGCAGATGGGGCAGGGGGTGGGGTGGGGATGTTACTGTTGGCTAATCCCAAGGCCTTGCTCTTGGATGATGCTTTCCTTTGGGGAGAAGCCTGCAGGCATCTGTTGGGCTTGTTTGTGGGCAGGGGTTTCTGGTGTCAGTCTCTTTCAAGAGATTATTTTCTTGAACAGAGGACACGTCTCACCTAGCAGGGCACCTCCTATATCAACTGCTGCAGCTTCATCCCCTTCCAGTTACCCTATGAGGCCCCTCTTCCTCACTGAGTCGCTAATAGGGTTGTGGCTCTGCTGTTACTGGCTGTCCTCACAGGTACTCCTGGATGGCCCTCCTGTCCATACCTTGGTGTCAAAACCCACCCAGTGTCAGGATGCTGTTGGGATCTTTGGGTGGCAGCTTATGCTCTCCTCTCGCTAACTCCATTGTCCACTCCATGTGATGTCACCACAGGGTCTGTCCTTGGGGACTCCAGGGTGTGAAGGCTGCAGTATGACATGGCACTGGAGACACTTATCTTTCCTTTGTGGTATTGGATTCCTTTTTCTTAACTCTGCAGTTCCCACTGACTCTTCCACACCTCTGTTCCAGTTCTTTGGAAAGCTAGGATTGCAGGGGGAGGCTTGGAAAAAGGCTGCCTGCCTCCAGCCCCTCGACCCTTGCAGACTAAGTGACTCATCTGGCTATGGTGAGGGGTAAAGGGTTTGAGAAGACAAATATCTGATGGATATCAGGGATGCTGCATGCATCAGCACCGAATAGTCTTGGCATTAGTTGGTGAACCTCTGTTTTATATTTATCTGATGGATATCAGGGATGCTGCATGCATCAGCACCGAATAGTCTTGGCATTAGTTGGTGATGAGTGTGTTCCAGGTTGCAAGATTCTCCCAGTGTATATGTGTTGCCCTCATGCCACAGCTCTCAAGTTCACATGGTACCAATAGCTGAATCATCTCTCTTCATCAAAATTAACAGTTTCCATGAAGGACAACTGCCCAGTGCTGTCTGTCTTCAGATGCTGTCAATGATTGCTCACACATTTTCACACACGACAGGCTTTGAGAGCCATCCAAAGTGTTGCAGTTTCAAGGCAGTCTGAGTGCTTGTCTTGAGTTCTGAGACACAGACCCTGTACCACCATTACCAGCTCCACCATTAAAAAAGACGTCATTTGAAACTTTTGGTTGCTGGCGTGAGCAAATAAAGCAAAGAGCTGAACAGAAAATCAGAGCAGAAGAGGAATCATCTTTGAGATCCTGGGGCAAACCCAGGCTTCACCACTACATATAAAATTGTTCTTTAACAGGCACTCTGATTCAAGTCAAAACTCTCCAGAAGTTTAATCAGTTGCTTCTTTGCCTTACAGAATATTGGCAAAAAGATGTCGTGTCAACAGTTCATAGCAAACCTGGATGGGCTGAACGATGGGAAGGATTTTGCAAAGGATTTGCTGAAGGTAACATGATATAAATAGACAGTGGGATACTGTCATTATTATTCTAGTGCCATCTAGTCCTGTTGGGACTCTCTGAGCCCTTGAATCAGCATTTTGAAGTACACAGTTGTTTCATTAGAATTGTAACCCACATAGACATCTTCTGCTGACTTACAGTGAGCTACCAGAGGTCTGTTACCTGGTGGTGTTTTATCCAGATTTGTGGCTTATCTTCCCTCAGAGCATACCAGAGGTCCCTCTCCCCTACAGTAGCTCTGTGATGCACCATACAATGTACAGAACAAGGTATTCGCCCACCCCCAAATATGGCCATCTGTCACTGATACTTTTTCCTGCCTTCACTTCCATGTAATTAGATGTAGTGCTTCAACACAACTCTTCAGTGCCATGGGGTACTGGTTAGACATCCCCAAGGGAGTATTTTCTCCCTCCACATGGTTTACCACCACCACTGTTGTCTGTATCTGCGGCAGGTCCAACAACTTCACCTGGATTTTGCTGTGTGGAAGGAGGTTGAAAAGACTGGTTCTACATCGGGGGTGCCATCTTGTGCTTTAGACAACATCCCTGCCTCCCAGCAGACCTCACACTATTCCACCCCTCAGTATGGTCAGGGCCACCTCCACATTCAGCTTTCCTAGCCCATTATGCCCCAGGAAAGCCACTGGAATTTTGCACAGGAGGAACTGGAAATGCTGATCCCTAAGGTCACTCATCCCTCCCCTGTTTCTCAGGGCAGCATTCAAGACACTGTCCCTTTCCCCTAGTCAAAACACTGGAGGTGTCTTGGCATACCCTAGAGTTTTCTACCATCTTTGTGTAGGCCAGGATTAACTCAGGACTTGGCACAGCACCCAGAATTAGTAAAATACATCATATACAGGCTCCTGAGCAAGGCTAGTTGCCCAGACCCCTTTGCTGCTGTTGTGTCCAGTCTAATACCTAGCAGGGTGCATAAACAGAAAGGGGTCTAGCAGGACATCAGTTGTCCTGCTGACTGTTGAACACTTCTTCAGGATGGTTCAGCAAGGACAGTATCTCTCCAAGAACACAGACAGAATGTGGAGATGTCTCCACAACCTGGGCATGTCTTCCGTGAGACACACAGCTAATACCATGTTCTTGTTTCAGACACTATATAACTCCATCAAGAATGAGAAGCTGGAGTGGGCCATGTAAGTATATGTTAAGCATTTGAGAGTTAGTGTGTGTCTTTCAAAGTAGCTGACATGTCTTGAATCATGTTTTTAGTCCCAGAACCTCCCAGAAAATTTCATGCCAAGCCCTTAAGCACTGAAGACCTTCCTTTAGGCAAGATAGGTTTATTTATACTAGACACAGAAGCAGATGGGGAGTTTGGTGGCAGTCTGCGGACACAGGGTCCACAGGCATGATCTGAAGGAAGAGAATGCCCTCTGTTTACTGTTACACCTATAAAATGCTGGTCCCTCTCCAGGTGCTTCAGATGTCTTTGCACAGGGAGCTCAAGAGCTGGAGTTATTTAGGTCACTGAGACTTTCCAACTCTTCCACATTTCTTCTGGAAATACTATTAGAATTGAAGGAACCTTGTGAGATCTCCAGTCCAGCTTCCTCCTCAAAGTGTGGTCAACACTGAATTCAGATGAGGATGCTCAGGGCTTTGTTCAGTTTGAACCTGAAAGCCTCCAAAGGAAGAGAACCCACAGCCACTCTGGATCCATAAACCAATGCTTAATTATTCTGAGTGTGACATTTTTTTCTTATCCATTTCAAACCACTGGTATTTTAACTTATGCCTGCTGTCTCATGTCCTCCTGCCATGCACCATAGAGAAGACCCTGACTTTATACCTCCTCACATATATTGAAAGGAGAGTAAGAGGTCCCACAAAGACATCTCTCCTCTAGGTTGAACAAGTCCAGTTCTCTTAGTCACTTCTTAGGCTGCAAATACTCCAGCCCCAGGGCATCTTGGTGGCCTCTGCTGAACTCTTTCCTCTTGTTGGTGCCCTTTCCTGTGTTGGGGCCCAGTACTGTGCGATGTATCAATATATGACATGATGAGTTCAGAGTAGAGGAGGATGATCACTTCTCTTAGCCTCCTCACTGTGCCGCTGTTACACAGCCCATAATGCTCTTGGCCTCTGTTTCTGCCAGGAGCTGGCTCCTGTTCATCCTGCTGTTCACCAGGAGCCCCAGGGCCTTTTCTGCAGAGCTGCTCCCCAGCCAGCCGGCCCTGGCAGACCTTTCTGCAGAACCTCTCCACCCCAGTGCAGTACTGGGCTGCTGCATTTAGTGAGGCTCCTGTCCCTCCGAGAGGTGGCTCTGTACCTCTCCTTTTTATGTCATCCACAGATTCAGTGAGATGTACTCTTGTCTCTAGATCATCATTTGTAACCCTGAGACAAATCTAAGAACAGCTAGCGTGGTGCAGCTCTGCTCTGGTGACCCACCCCCTGCCCAGAGCACAGGCCAGGACCCTCAGCAATGGGTGTACTGTGCTCCTGAGCCCCAGCACCTCCCTACTGCTGCCATGGGGAAGCCCATGACAGACCTGGGGCCTTAAGCTGAGACAGTGGCCATCTTCCCTTCCCTTTCCCTTCCCTAGCCTCAGACCTGTCTTGTCTCCAGAGGGTCCTGGGTCTGAGCAGGACCTTCTGGGCCATTAGGTCCATCACCTGCTCTTCTCCTCATATTGTCCTGCCCAGAAAGTGTCTGGAATCGGTTTGATCCCACCTCTCTCCCCAGCTGCCTGGGCCAAGCTTTGCAGAGCAGGCGCCTCCATTGCTGGTCATGCCCCGATTGCAGCAGTGCCTGCTGTGGACTGGTGTCTCTTTCAGGAGGGATACAGCCAGCCAGTGCCACGGGGAGGCTGGTGGTTTCTTAGTGGGTCACATACAGCATCGATTTCACTTTGAAAATAATGCTGTGTGGCATCCGTGTGAGAGGAGAGCAGCAAGGCCAGCTCTGCAGCAGAGGCTGGGTCATGGGTGGACATAAGTCATGAGAGGGAGCTCTGTAGCTCCACAGAGGTGCCGGTGGGACAGCTTATGCATGAGGAGATGGGCCGAAATGCATCGCTGGTGGGATGCGGGCAGTGGGACTGCCTTGCTGCAGGGTGTCCTGCTTGGTTGCAGGTGGACAGGCTTCAACACGAGAGACCTCTCAGCTCCTCTGCTGTGGGACAGATGCTCCCTGATGTGGGGTACCTGGTTTTCTTTCAGAGACGTGGCAACGTGTCATAACCTTGCATGGTCAAGACCCTCCTGGTCCCTGCTTGCCTCTGCCTTCTGTCCTTGTCCATCCCAGGGAATGAAATGTCCTTTCCCACATCCCAGCCAGACAGGCAGGTATACAGCCATCATCTCATTAGGAAGCAGGAGCACAGAGGGGTCCCTATTGTGCAGCTCAGAGAACTGAGCCCCACTAATTCCCCACCCAGGCATAGTGTCTGGGCTCTGACTCAGCCCCAGGACTCCTGTAGGTGCTGAGGGCCGAGAAATTATCCTTCTCTTCCAAGAGGTGTCTGATGCCTTGGCCATCTACTTGCTGCAGGTGAGGAAGTGTGCTATTGTACTGCTTACATCCCAGATAGTGGATTCAACCCTGGGTCACTTTTAAAATGAGGTTTGGTCCCAGTCTAATATGCAGTCTAAAGTGACGCTCATCCCATTTAGAGATTTACATGTATCACACAGGGCAGAAATTCCCAGTTTGCTCTCCCTCCTTTATGTTGCAGGGACACTGGGAAACATCACTTTTCATACTATCTCTAGTTTCTATGCACCAGAGTAGGTTTTACTCCAAACAGGAAGAGGCAGGCTTGTTCAGACACACACCCATTCCCTTACCTGTTTTGAGATAGCTCACACTGGGATGACTGGGACAGTTACCTGCCACCCTCACTCGTCCCAGCTATATCCAGATTACCACTGTTGGCACACTCCATGTGTTACAGTCCCTGCATTTCCTTTAATTTTCTTTCTCTGACTAGTTTTGTAATGAATAACTCTCTTTAAAATGAAAGCAGATAGAGCACACTGTGACCCAACCCACGTGTTCTCCACTCAATCTCTTCTCTGACTTTGTTTCCAAGTGATGAGGACGAGTTGAGGAAATCACTCTCAGAGCTGGTGGATGACAAATTCGGAGCCGGTGCGAAGAAAGTGACAAGGATTGTTGACAGCAGCAACCCCTTCCTGGACATCCCCCAAGCACTGAATGCAGTCACCTACAAGCATGGTGTCCTCACACGTAAAACCCATGCAGACATGGATGGGAAGAGAAGTATGTGTTAATGGGACTGGAGAAGATGCACCCCAGGCAGTATCAGACCCTTGCCTTAGCCTTTTCCCTGGCTCTCCTGCT
>NW_010235895.1:6576-10561 GCF_000690775.1 Eurypyga helias
TCAGCACATCCCAAGGAACACAAGAAATCCCCAGCTCCATGAGTGCCAGGGCACAGGGAAAGGAGGGTGTTTTGAGGCATTCCTAGACATGAATGTTTTCGGGATGCCTCAGTCTTCCCTTCCCACTGCCAAGGAACCTAACAGTACCTGTCCCACACAGACAGACCTGGTCTTCCATCCCATTCATAGGTATAATCCTGAATTTGGTACTTTGAGCAGTGGGGTGAGGCTGGTTTCACAGCCATTGTCCACTGCAGCCCTGACCTGGGGGACAGTCTGGTCTTCAAAGCTTTGTTCCTGTCTGTTTTCTGCCATGTGCTGGATGGGCAAAGGGATGGGCAAAGGGATGCTTCGGGACTCTGCTGTCAGCATATGGGATTTCAGGAAAGGTAGAGGAAAGATATTTGAGAACTGTTAATGAGCAGAGATTAATGAAACCTTGAATAACCCTCTTTGCTAATTGATAGATTGGCCCAGTCACTGCAGCTGATTAAAAGTCTTGAGTGGAGATTACCACCAAAGGCCTCCCTTACTTCCAGCACCTTCTTAATAGCCCGTGCCTGGAGGATCAGCTGTCTTGTGGTGATGTAGATGGGTCTCCTCACCTCCTGCCCCTTTCCAGTTTCCAGCAAGCTCTCTGTCCCCAAGTCAGTCAAGACAAGTGGTGGTCATGCTCCCTGCTCAGTGGAACAGAAGCTGTCTTATCCAGGGTATGCTTGCCTAACTCATCTGAAGCTGAGGAGCTCAGGGAATGTCTCTGCTTTTCAAGCATTTGGTCCAAGGAACATGAACCTGGGTCTGGAACCAGAGACTTCTGCAATGTGTCCACTGCTATCCCTATACCAGCTCATCTGTGGTTTTAACTTGCTTGTGTTCCTGCTTGGAGGCTGGACCTCCCAGCACGTCTCTCAAACATGTGTCCCTTCTGACAGGCCACTTAGAAGCAATATCTTGGAGGTGTATGAGGTCTGGCATTAGTGCATGCCTGTGGTGGGTCAGGAGAATGGTTGGTTTTGCCAGTAATGTGAAGGTCAATCAGCACTGGCAGGAGCAGATATGTATAATTAAATGTTCTTCCTTTTTTAGCTCCCAGAGGAAGAAGAGGTTGGAAGAAATTTTATGCTGTGCTTAAAGGGACCATCCTTTATTTACAAAAGGTAACTATGGTGGACTATCCCATTTTCTGTTTCATGCTGTTTCCAAAGCAGTCATGCTGTCCTAAGCAGGAGACCCATAGATGCAAGTGGAGGTGTATCCATGTCCTAATGCATGCATGGACATCTACAGAGCTCCTCCAAAGACCAGTATGCAGAACTGAAGGGTGCCATCATCTTTGGTGACTGGTGTTCATGCTAAGGGCACTATTCACAGCCTCAGAAGATAGCCATACAGGAAGAAGTATGAAAAAGGGAACATGGAGGCAAGAGTTCTGCAGAAATGTACCAGCAAGTAGGACCTGTTGGGGAGGATGAATGAACAGGTGATATGAAATATGTGAAATAGGATGTTGTTAAGACATGCAATAGGAAGCTGAGGAGGCAGAGCATCAGGCCAGTCTTCTCCTGCCTGTTGTTTTATTTGCTGGTATAGATCTGATTATGAGCAGCTTCACTGAGTCTGCTATGGACCATGCTTAAAGTTTCTCTTCTCCTTCAGGACCTTCCTGAGCTGGGTCATTCCATGGGTTGCCAAGTGGCACTTTCTGCCTCTTTTCATCTCTGTTCATTCTGTAGCCACCTCTAGTCAACACAAGTGTAAATCCCAGGTCCGTAAGGGAGGCAATGTCACCATGAAGAGATTCTCTTCATGCTATGGCATTTAGCGCTCTGCCTTTAAAGATACCTGGATGCTAGGATTTCCATGGATAGTGATTCCTGTGGGAAAATCCAAGGAGCCTGGATAGGGGCTTACTTGAATGTTAGTGTGAGCCAGCCAGGGATGCCAAATGTCTGTTCATCATGCAACAGCATAACCCACTGAACTGGGTCTGAACTACCTTAGCAGCACATGCTGTGCAGTAACCCATTGAACTCACCTTGCTGGAACAGCACTCCCTGTGGGTAGATGTTCCTATGTATTGCAGTATTATCTCCAAAGCAATGAGAGTAAACAAACATTGGATTATATGAGAAAGGCAGAAAGATCCTCAGGGCAGCACAGAATTATGACTCAGAGCTTGTAGCACACCCCAATGATAATTGTGTTTTGCCAAATCCTATAGCACATGTCACAAAGCCAACAGAAATCTGGCAGCGGCTGATTGTAATTTACACTGTGAGTTGTTCTTAGCCAAGTGGTATTTTTACAGCCTTGCCACTCTCTTCTGCAGCCAAGGGAAGCTGCAGCATACAGGAGAGCCCAGATCTTCTTCAGCCCTCTAAGTGTGGTGTTCCCCAAGTCATTGGCAATTTTCTTACATCTCAGTCTGTTGTGTCATTACAAGTCTCCACAGAGAATCCACCAAAGATGTCCTTACGCTGACCATGGGTGATGCATGAGGATTTAACTTGTACAGAGCTACCATCAAAATTTAATTTTATAACAGCTTTTCTATAGGAAAAAAATGCAATTTCATCAACAAGAAACATTTGGATCTAAATTAATTTTTCACCAAGGACTTCTCTTGGGATGAGTCTGTTGAGGGAGTATATATTTGGAATTAAATACACTTTCAGGACAGAATTTTATTCCCATGTTGGACCAAATTCCAGTTTACTGAAGATTTTCTTGGCTGCTTGGACAGAAGCCATAAAGCCAACACTGAGTGTCAGTGCTGCTGATGGAACAGAAGCTTTGGGTTTTCTTTACTGTGCAAGGCTAGAAGCAGTATCATGCAGACTCTTAGATTAACGTTATGTTAGTTCTACGTGTTTAGAATTTAAAAAGAAAATGAGGATGAGATTGACATGGCAGTTAGGAGACTAACTTATGTTCTTATCTAGATGACTTTCAGGAGCAAATGGTTAAGAGACTGAGGGCTTGCTTTATGGACAAGGGCTGAAGAAGCAAACCACCTAAGATTTGGCTAGGTTATGAAAGTGTCTGATAAATAACAACCATGACTGCTGTGTAATTAGCAGGAGGGATTGGAATTGCCAAGGGTGCCCCAAGGAAGCAGCATTTGGAACAACAACAAAAATTAACCTGAGGAACATTTGGGAAAAAAAATTGGGCAAAGTGGGTTTCTTAGTCATGAGCTGCTGCCAGGCTGTATGCAGTCCTCTTCAGAGGATTCCTTGGGCTGGGCTTGGCTGTAGACAGTGTCTATCAGCCTTGCAGAGACAGGACAGGAGGATGAGACCATGAAGAAAAGGTCCTTGCCCTGCCACTTCCAAACATTCTCAGCACCACAACAGAGGGTGGATAAACATCCACCTGCCCTGTTGATTCTTAGTGCAATTTCTTGTCTATGGGGTGGTTTGCACAACAAGAGCGTTGGACGGTACAGGAAGGAAACAGGTGTCCCAGCCTCCCAAGCTCTCAGTGGAAGATGCTTCCTCTTCTCGACGAAGAAATGCAGGCTTGGGAGCAGGGTGCACTTCTGCATTCTAATCTGCACTGGGCACTGACTCACTCTGTGGCCTTTGGCAACTTCACCTCTGTGAAATGGGGATAATAATCCTTAATCACCACATAGGGGGGTGTTAAGAGGAATGATGGAGAGCTATAAAGCATGAGGTGCTTTTATATGGAAGTACTGGAAAGGATGCAGGTATTCCTGCAGGGTCTGCCCCTGCATCCCCCGACCATGGAGGTGTTCCCAGTGTAGCCCCAAGCCACGGATGCTGTCCCATGCAGACAAGGCCCTTGCTATGGTAGTGCTACTTGGAGCACTAGGTTAATGACCAGAGTGAAAAAGGCATAGTGGTTAGTTTTCTTCATTAAATGGTTGGTTTAGGCTGGTAGATGTGAGCTGTAGAAAAGCAAAAACAGGAAAATTCACTTAGACAGAGCATGAACTTCCTGGTTAACTGGGGAAGTTCCA
>NW_010235896.1:0-3887 GCF_000690775.1 Eurypyga helias
CGCGCGCCCGGCCGTTACGAGCGCGGCCCCGCGCCCGCTGCCAGCAGCGCTCGGCCGGTTTGAAAAATGCTCCTCCGCGCCTCGGGCCGCTTCTGCCATTGCTCGACACCCCTCCCCGCTCGACACAGCCCCTGCCTTCCCCGGGGAGCCTCCCCAAGCACCGCCACCCTCTGCGATACGGGGTGGGGCCGCACCCCTTCTCTGCCCTAAAGCAGCCGTGCAGGCGGCATGGGGAGATCAGGGGTGTCCAACAAACCCGGGCGGCGTTGCAGGAACAGCCCCGCGCTGCTCGTGGCCTGAGCGAGCGCTGTGAATCGGGGGTGCCTCTGGCCGCAGTTTGCTGGGTCCATCCTGCAGCCCTGCGAATCCCAAGGTGGTGGCTCCAGCTGGTCGGCAGCTGATGACCATGACAAGGGGGATATGGGTGGAATAAGGAACCCCAGGAAGGTGAGGGGGGCTCGGTGCCCCAGCCCCACGCTGCAGTACAGACCCTGCTTTGGGGGAAGATCCCTAGGTGCTCCTGTCCCTTCTAGGCGGAATCGCAGCTGCAGACACTGGTTTCCAGGCCCTGGCACATTGCCTGATCCCACACCTTGCGGGAAAGCAGGTTGAGCTGACACAGGGCCCATCCCGCAGCTCAGGGCGGAAAGGATGGATGGAGAGTGGCGTGGAGCTGCCTTCCTGGGTGTGCTGCAGAGCAACACGTGCCCAGAGCTGACGGGAAGAGTGCTCTCCCCATGGGCCTCGCAGCATCGTGGTTCAGCCCGGCTGCGTGACTGCACGTGCCTCTGCGCGGGACACCAGGCCCCGGCTGACGAGTGCTGCGCTCATTAATGAAGATCGTTATTTTCCCTCCAAGCAGTGATTAATTGTGTAGCACGAGGCACACCAGGGGCTGCCCTCATGGAGCCACACAGCAGCAGGGGAGTGAGGGATGGAGGCAGCTGACCCCAGACTTGTCCTTGGTTGGGGACAGTGCCCAGGATGCTGTAAGGATGAGACACATGATGTGCCCCCAGAAATGCTCAAGGCTGAGAACAGAGTAAGTGGCATCCCTGGAGAGCAGCCTTCAGGGAAGCCCTTCTCCTGGGATCCGGCTGATCTCATCACCCACCGCTTGCTCACTGGGCCTGGGGACACATCCTTGCACGCATCCTGGCTCTGGCTCATCCCCACTCCTGTCCAGGCAGCCTCAGGTTGTTCCACCTCACGGTGCACACGCATCCCACTGCCGCAGGCTGTGCCTCCAGTGCTGTGTGTACATCCAGCTGCAGGCATGCTGCATCTCTCCACCTTTGCAACACAGCAAGCTGGCAACAGGCGTTGGAGGCAGGGAAGGGCTGAGCCAGCCCCTTTCTGGGACTGCTGCCTGGGGGACAACTGCTCAAAGGCAGAAACAGGTTTGGGGTGGAAGTGGGAGGGATATCAACAGACCTCAAAACATCCCTTGGGGCTAGAGACAATTCAGAGAGTCAGGTTTAGAGCGGAGCCAATGCTGCCCTGGGCCGGATGCCTGGTCCTGCGCTCACCATCCCCTTGGCACAGGCAAGGAAATGCGCTGGAGGACACAGAGCCCTCCACGGCCAGGGTTTTGCCAACTGATCTCATTGATGGTCGGTTGTAGTGGCTGTAGTCTTGAACTAGCTGCTCCCAGGAGAATTATTCAATAAATTTGAATTAAATGCGGGCGGGCGGCTTTCCGAAGCCTCTGAAAGAAAAGCAATGAGCTTAACCAGCCCCCTGGGCCCTCCGGAGGTCTGGCCAGCAGCCAGCCAGTGCCAGGATTCAGCGCATCCCTGAGCAGCACAGAGGAAAAGGTCTGCTCATAAGTGTCTGCACCGCCGGAGACCAGGCTGGGGCAGGGCAGGAGAGGACACAGGCGAGGTGGCCAGAGGGAACATCGCTGCCACCGCACAGGGTCCCCAGTGGGTGCTGGCTCCTGGCACAGGGACACCAACCCTGCAGATCCCAGGCACCATCTCACAGGGGTTGCCCTGGAGTCAATCCCACCATGCTCGGTGTGTACAAGGGCAGAAGTACCCAGGGGGTTCAGGGGGACATATCCAAAAATATGTCCTCAGTGCAAAGGGCAGAGCCCAGGTGAGCACTGAGAAGCAGCGCAGGTCTTTCTGGATCAGACCCTGAGCTCTGCACACTGAGTGCTCCTTCTCCTCTGGCTCTCAGTGGCAGTACTGGCTTCACTCCAGACCTCTAATGAGGCTGTCAGGTGCATTTTGGGTTAAGATGCTAAAATCCTTGTAGTAAACAACTACAAAGCAAAGAGCAGTGAGCCCTGGAGAATGAATGGCAGGAGAGAGAGACTGAGCCTTCAGCCTACAAGGGGGCAGCAGGACCCACTGAACTGCGTGCTGGCCCAAACCATATTGACCAAAGCCAAGAAAACTCTGTAAGTTGATGATGCTCTAATTCTTTAAGGAAAAAAAAAATTAGAAATGGTTGCAATGCTCAGCCAATATTCAATTTCCCCTTATCCAATATTTGAATCTGATAAGCACTGTGTATTCTGACTGCATTATATTTAAACACCAATGTGCATTGCTTAGTGTAAGTGCCATGCTTCCCTGTCCCCAGCGCTGCTTTCACTGGTGCGGTTTTTGCTGCCAGGGAGGGTCCTGGATAGGGACAAAGACAGGACACAGAGCCAGCATCCCAGGGAAGGCCATGGGAGCAGAGGGGGTGGGGTGTGTGGTCAGCCATACCATGCTCACATCTGGGGGAAACGCTTTGCTTTCCAGCTGCAGCACATCTGACATGACGCTGCATTGAGGACAGTCTGTGGCAACCATAGCAACGGGGCTGCCTTGGTTTTCCACCTTTCCCAGCAACAACGGTACTGATTTCTCCCAAATTTGCTGCTGCCTGAGAGATGTCAGCAAAAAACTCTGGCCAGGCAGGAGAAAGGTGCTGATCTACCCCTGGGGAAGGTACCCAGGTTGGGGCTCTGCTGTCCCATGTCAGGTGAGGACTGATGTTGGGCGCAGAGAGCAGCTCTGCAGGCTCCAGTCACTCCCACCTCTGCCAGTCCTAGCCTCCGCAGAGCCCCGAGCTGCACCCTAACCAGCATCAGGAGGGTGGGAAGCATTGTCTGCACTAGCAGCTTGGATCCCACAAGAGGAAGGAGGAGGAGCAGTAAGAACCAAGCACCCAAATATCTCTGGGGTCAGTGGCAACCTGTAAGCAGATAGCACCACCCGCACAGCATTGCGCAACAAAGCCTGTTGGTGTTACCCACCAAAATGGCTACTGGGGTTTGGAGATGGAGGCCCTGGGCCTAGGAATGGTCATGGGGATTTAGGGTGTCAGAGTAGCCCTTCCAGATGCTGCAGACACCCTGGGATCAGAGCAGCACCCAGTTTTCTTGACATATCACCAGCATCTCACTGCCCTGCAGTACGGTATTAAAAAATGCAGAGATAAACAGGACAAGATGCACCCTGGACTCCCCTTCCCTGGCCCCGAGCTGCATCCACTCCTGTGCCAGCCGGTGTCAGGGTTGCTGCAGCTGTGGCACCCACTGGCCATGAGCCCCACTGTGTTTCTCCAGGCCAATCCCATCTTCCAGCATTGTGGACTTGGCAGCTCACGCTTTACTGCTGCCAGCCGTGGTTGCTCACCCTGCCCTCGGCGTGGGTGCTGGAGCTGCGCCGAACCCCTCAGCCTGTCCCCCCCCGTCCCCCTTAAGGCATGCACGGGTGGGGGTCTGTTCTGCTGCTGCTCAGTGCTCCCCCCGTCTGCAGCCATGCTCCTGGGAGCTGCTTTTGGGGTACCAAACCACCACAGCCTGCGCTATCCTTGCACATCTTTCCCACACCCGAAGAAGCCGGCTCCGCAATGCCAGCCGTGCAGGCGGGTAAGAGCAGCTCCTG
>NW_010235897.1:0-1669 GCF_000690775.1 Eurypyga helias
TGCCTCCCCGAGGCACGCCTGTCCCTCGATCACCACAGCACGAGGACACTGCAGCCGGGGAAGGGCACACAAAGCCCCATTTATTGGGGAAGTCCTGCCTGTTGGGAGCCCCCATGCTGCCCCCTTTGCACAGTTCCAGAGCTCATGGGTCTCCTGGGATGGCCGGGGCCAGCCTGGGAGCCGGGTGGGGAAAGAGCAGGCAGAAGGGGCAGTCCCGGAGGCCAGTTCCCATCGTCCGGCCAGCCACGCTGTCACTTGGCCTTCTTGGAGACGGGTGCAGGCCTCTTGCTTGGTGAGGGGCTGTGCGGCACTGGTGGGGGGGCCGTGCCGTACCAGAGCAAGCAGATGTGGAGGGAGAGGGAGCTGCAGACGGTGGAGGGGTAGGTGTTCCAGCAGAGCTCGATCACGCCCAGCAGCAGCACCCTGCAGGGAAGAAAGCTGGGGGTCAGCCTAGGGAAGACATGCTGACCCCCCCGCTTTGCTCCCAGACCCCGCAGCACGTACTTGGGCATGTGGGTGAGCTTGGCTGTAGGGGTGCACCAGAGCAAGTAGGGCAGCGTGTGGAAATACCAGACGTAGAACTGGTAGTGCAGAGAGCGGCTGCAGCAGACGCCCACAAAGTTGGAGGAGAAGAGGACGAAGATGATCTGTGCGCTGGCGTTAAGGGGACAAACGGGAGTCGGAGGGGGCGATCCCGCTCCCCAGCCATGCGGCACAGCTCCTTCTCCCAGGTCAGGCTGGTCCTGATGGCATGGCAGGACCGGGAGCCTGCGAACGCCGATCCCAAGGTCTGCCCTGCCCTGCCCTCTCCCCTTCCCCTCGCTGCCAAAGGATATTGTTGACGGTTAGGGGAGGGGACGGGTGTTTCCTTTCGGCAGGATCCTTCAGCAGAGCCAGGATGCTGTCTTTGGACCTAGCACAAGGGGGAAGCACAAACATCAGTTTCAGCTGCTGAAAGTCTCTCCCACCCCAACCTTCCCCTGTGAGCCAGGATGCCCTGAAACAGAACAATAACTCCCCTCCCTCCTGCCTGCAACCCCAGGACTGCAGTGCTGTGGGGACAGGGGGGTCACAGACCCATATCCTGCACCATGGGGGCTGATGGGGATGAGCTGACGGGGACCAGCCCCCATGGGGAACCCCGGGTCTCACCTGTGCCACCGGTGCAGTGCGAAGAGCCCCAGGCCAGCCAGGTGAGCCAGGAGCAGCGTGATGTGGAAAGCCCGATGCTGGAAAACCTCTTCTGGGAGGAAGCGCCAGTTCACCGTCCATTTGAACTGGAACTGGCGGCCCAGGTCGAAAGCGTGTGTCAGGTACCCCACGGGGTTCACCAGCAGGAAGGGCAGCCCCAGAATCACCTGCCAGAAACACACCAGCACCCTTGCAGCAGCGGTAAGCCAGGTCTCCGTCACCCTTGCCACCTCCCGAGACCTCCCAGAGGCACGTGGGGTGCCAGGGACAGCCAGCCGAAGATGGGAGCCCCATGAATTAGATTATTTATCAACTTCCAGCCTGTTGTGGGGGCCAACGCAGGCGATGGTGCCACTGTCTACCCACCCAGGGGTCTCCAGCCCCCTGGCCAGCCAGGCAGGATGCTGCAACGCAAGCAGGGCAGCCCCCTCCCCCCCCCGCGATGGGGCTGCTGGCCCCCCCTACCCCCAGGGACAGG
>NW_010235897.1:1712-1952 GCF_000690775.1 Eurypyga helias
CCTGGAGCAGGGCACAGATGCAGAGCTGGGGGACAGAGCCCAGGAGACCGAACCGATGGAGGAGGAGGAAGAGAAGTCCAGGCGCGAAGAGCAGGATGTTCATCTTCACGGAGACGGCCAGGCTGGGCAGAAAGGCGTGTGACTGCTGTGGCTTCCCGCGTGGGTGCCCCGGCAGCCCGCTCCCCAGGGCTGAGCTCCTTCCTGCAGGCCCCACGCCACCGCGAGCAGCCCCCGCCCGGC
>NW_010235898.1:0-2400 GCF_000690775.1 Eurypyga helias
CTAGATGATCTCTAGAGGTCCCATCTGACCCCTACCACTCTGTGAACCGGTGAATCTGTGAACTATGTTTGTAGGCACAGAAACTGAATGGTGTGTGGTAGAATCATAGAATGGTTTCAGTAAGAAGGGACCTTAAAGACCATCTAGGTCCAATCCCCCTGCCATGGGCAGGGACACCTTCCACTAGACCAGGTTGCTCAAAGCCTCATCCAGCCTGGCCTTGAACACTTCAAGGATGGGGTATCCCCAATTTCACTGGGCAACCTGTTCCAGTGTCTCACCAACCTCTCCCTGAAGAACTTAATTTCATTTCTATACAGGTTCAATTTAAACCCGTTACCCCTTCTCCTGTCACTACAGGCCCTTATAAAAAGTCACCCTCCAGCTTTCTTGTAGCCCCTTCAGGCACTGGAAGGTGCTATAATGTCTCCCTGGAGGGTTCTTCAGGATAAACCAGTCCAGCTCTCTCAACCTTTCTTCACAGGAGAGGTGTTCCTACACCCTGGTCGTCTTTGTGGCCTCCTCTGGGCTCACTCCAACAGGTCGATGTCCCTGTTAATTTGGTGGCCAACTCACTGAATTTTAAAGCTCATGTGTGAATAGTAAGTCTTTGTTTATAGTGTTGGACATTCCTACCCTGCCCTTACCTCTCATGAAGGATTCTGAGAAAACTAATAAAATCTTTCCTCTCTTCTGCATCTAAAATACATTTTGGGTGCTAATTAATGGGCAAAATTACGTATTTGGCATTTATCTTATTTGGTATTGAGCATGCTCATGACTCTGCCATGTGTAAACACAGCAAGTGTTTTTACTCACGAGCCTCACAGTTTATTGCCCAGACAAAATTTTTATTTGTGAGATTCATGAATGCTTGTGTTTTAGAAGTCTTGGAGTAGCAACAGAAAGTGGAGAACACCAGTTTAATCATTTATACACCTTGTTAAAAAAACTGTGCAGCCACTCTGTGATACATAGATTATACTGCAAGCTACATTGTCGTAATTGAGTAATAGTTTATGAGAATTTATGTTAAATATTAGGAATTAATGCACACACACAAACACATATTAACATTCTGTCTGTGTAAAACCTGGTTGAACATTGAGGAGGGGATAAAAAGGAGCCATCAGTGGAATCAAATACACTAAGCAAAGCTGAAAATTGCAGTTTGTTCTGGAAATATTGAGCTACAGCTCCCTGACCTTTCATATTTACAGAGCTCCTGTTTTTGGTTAAATTACTTGCTAGAATACTTACATACTTGTTTAGCTCCACCGCGTACAGACCTGGCCAAGCTCTTAAAGTGCCATGACTGTAAAGTATGTAAAATAGGCCTGGAGACATGCTGATGTTTTTTTTTTTTTCTTTAAAGTGTTTTATCTGAATTAAATTACCTTAATGGGAAGTGTGGTGAGGTGGATATACCTACCACTCAATATAATTGTGGAATTTTAATTTATTTGCTTCTCTCTATTTCCTCCTTTGAGGAGCAGTCTGTATTATGTCTAGGCATCAGTCAGAATCTCACATTTCACACCTCACATTTGTTGATAGGCACATATTGTAGCTCATTGGAAATACAGAGTGTAGCATTCCGATTCACACTTTCTGTGTAGCTTCCGCTGTCTTTCCAGTCAGCTGTCTGGTCGCAGTAACGTTTCTAAGATTTTTCTTGGGAGAGAAAAGATGGAACACAACAACTAGCATGGTCTGAGTGTTCTTGGACTTCACTGCAATTTGAATTTTGACTGTAACTCTATCTAGACACTTCAGTACTGCATTGCTGTCAGCTTGACAGATAACTTCAGCTGAAGAGTATTGATTCATAAAAATAACTCAAAGAGTGAGAGGCAGGAGGCTTCATGACTGAAGAGGTTACTCTGAATTTTTGAGAGACCATTAATGGCTGTTTCTACGAGTTATAAACACTGAGAACAAATGGATTTGGCATGTTTTGTTCTTTAAAATATCAAGACTGTTATAGGGAAAGTAAACAAGACCGACCACGATGGTGAGAAGAGGGAACTGACCCAGAAAGCAGCAGGGAAAACAGAGCTTGTAAAAGAGAGTAAGATATTTCTACAGTGTCTCCCTCCTTTTTTTCAGTCACTGAACTCTGAGGATCTCATCTTACCACTGGAGTTCAAATATCCATGATGGTCAGGTAAACAGAACACAGTCTTATCTCTTCAGCCTTTGGCCATATCAGTGGACATTTTCTCTTATGTCCTGAGAGTGGGAAAGACCTCAGATTAGATAGTCCATGAGGTACTTGTTTGAAGTGAGAGAACTTATAGAAACACATGAAGGTTTTGCAGAGAGTACATTTTTTTTTTCTACATATTTGTTATTCATAAGAAAGGGCAATGGTTCAGGGAAGATAAAATATATATATAT
>NW_010235899.1:0-20403 GCF_000690775.1 Eurypyga helias
GATTTTTTGTTTGTTTGTTTTCCCTAAAGGAAGAGCATTTGGTCCCCCCCGTGTTCTGTGTAAGGCACCAGCCGCACCGCCACTCGCCTCCCTGGGGGAGGAGGGCGGCCGGTCCCGCCTCACCCGCGCGCGCTCGCTGCCGTCAGCTGCGCGGGATTTTATCCAGGAGATTTGCATCACTTTAAATAAAGACAAGCTGCCCCTTCCAGGAGGATGCTGAAACGACAAGGGAGCCTGTCTGAGCCTCACAACCCAAGCTGTCGGCAAACGCTGGCTTTCCTTCCCAGGCTTTTCCTTCGGGGTCACTGGGAAACCCTGAACAAAGAGCACCGGGATGCTGCGGAATACGCCGGTTTTTGGCAAATCAAGACATCTCGAAAAGAGTATGAGCTGCAGCCCACAGCCTCGGCTCCGCATATTCACTGCTTGCTTTGCCGTTGGTGCTGCAGAACATCCTTCTCGCTCTCAGAAAGCAGGAGCTGCCATCGCCTTCCTGCTGGTGAATTACGAGTGCTGGTGGCCCTCAGAAGAAAAGCCTGTTAAGATCTAAGGAGAAAAATGGACAGAAACTGGTCATTTGGTGTCAGACTGTTCTCCAAGGGTGACTTTTTTTATGCAAAAGTGTTGACTTGGGTCAATGAGAAGCTAAGATGGGGGGGCGGGGGTGGGGGGAAGCAAGTTGATGTAAGTAAAATACACACAGTGACAGCCTTGACCAAAGCATAAAAGTTTATGGGCTTCCTCATAAAATTTCCCCACATCCCTTGTTGCAGGCCACGTTGGAAAGATCGTATGAGGAGCCTCACACAAAAGAGTTCATGTCACTGGTTTCTAACCTGGACAAAAAAGCAGGAAAATCCATGCTTATTTTAAGTTCACTGTTAAGTTTTGAACCCAAAAAGGGAAAAAGAAGTCTTGAAAGTAACACGTTTGAAGAGAATGATGATAAAGAGAATACACACATCACATTACGAACGCAGACACTGGTATTTGGAATATGAGCAGTTCAGGGCTGTTAAACTAGGCATGCACTGTGGATACTCCATTATCCCACTTTCGTTTTTGTCCTAATCTTCTTTCTGTGGCTGGGGCCCACAGGATGACAGGCAGAGCTGGAACATGTTTCATCCCTCCTCCTCGGTTCCTGGAAGGCACAGGTGGTGGCATTGCTCCTAAGCAGAGACCGCTGCCCGCTGCCAGGACCGAAATGATGGAGAATGCTTGCAGAGATGGGCTCCGGTCTTAGCTGGCAAGCAAGCAGCCAAGAGGCAGCTAGAAACTGTTTCTGAAACCCCTTCTCAGCTGAGATTTGCCGATCGACCCACAGGCAGGTAGCTCCGGGGGCTCTGGGAGCGCTCTAAAAGCAAGTAGAGAGTCTGTCATGGGCCTTTGCGGTTTGCAGAAGGGTGCAAATGTGGACTTAATGTTACCATAATCTTTATCAGCCTGAAATACTGCAGGACCCACCCAAAAACCTTTGAATAAACCGCACAGTAAATTGATAGAGCAAGATTTCAGTGTTTCATGACCGGTTCTTCCACTGTATTATTCTGACTTATTTCAGCCTCTATGCTTCAGTTTTCCTCATCTGCAGACCAGCATTGCTACTCACCTTGCTTTGCATATGGAATTTTTTTAATATATATTTCAAGGATCAAAGCTGTGGGCTGCATTCCCAGTGAGGCAGTGTTCTTTTTTCTCTTTTGTTAAGCACCTAACATCACATCTAGTGCATGATTTGGCTAGGGTGGAAGCAGCAGAGACATCCACTTTCTTCTCTTTTTTGGTGGAATACTGGTTTTATCCATGTGAGGTTTCATGATGTGATTGGTCTGTTTGTTTTTATAGAGCATGTGCACTACTGCAATATCCAGATGTTATGGGCAGTAATTAGGAATTAATTGGAATTAGTTATAGTAGAGCTTATAAAGAAATTAATTGAAGTAGTTTGTAATTAAAAGAATATATTCATAAAATTTTGGGAGATGCTTTTGCTTTTATTTTAAGAAAACAAGTAATAGTAAACACTAAAATAATCAGCTTTATTAGATCATCTTGGTAGTACTAAGACAGTAATTAAAACCCAACTGTGTTCTTTATAACACTGATGGGAATCTTGAAATTAAGCCACAAAATATTCAGCTGGTTTTTTTTGCCTGTTTCGCAACACAAGCCACATAATCATTTTTAGGCAGCAGTTTTTTGAAAACTGAAACTTGATTTTCCTTGAATTCCCTTTTAGTGGTAAGAGGTATGAAGGCAGATGGATCTTCTTGAACTGAAAAGGTTATGGAGCACCAAACACACTGTCACCAGATACACATTCATGTTTTTTGGCTGAGAGGTAGAAGCAACTAAAGTATATGAAGCCAGACACTGTTGTTCAGTGACGCTTCTGTTAATTTGCATAGGGTCTATCTAATATTTTTAGTCTATAATACACAAAGACTATATAGCCTGAGCCACCGTTCTGAAAGATGAATCACATTTCCAAAAGGTTGGTTTAAATTTTTAAAAAAGCAAGGAAGTACAACAGAGATATTTTAAATCTATCTATATTATTTGTGCATTTCATGATACATTTTTAGGAAACTTTTTGTTCCAGCAAAATGTCAGATTGTCCCTGTGGTTTTATTCCGTGTTCAAGCCCACAGAAACCCTGATTTTTTTAATTTTTTTTTTTAAACATTGTAGTCTTCAGAATTAAAACAGCCCAACTAAATGAAGCATAATTGAAGAGAACACTTTGTGGGTCAAAAGGGAAAGCAAGATGTGTAAGGACTGTAGCCAATGTGTTCTTATGCTTAAAGTGAAGATTAACAAAATTTATTCAGCAGTGAAGAAAATTGTCAGAACAGCGAACTGCAGGAAAAATTCACTACTCCATACACATACGCTGTTGTCACTGAGTCAGATACTGGGTGTGATGACACCAATACATAGATCTTTAAAATATTTGAAAACCTTTCTCTTTGCCTCACAGTTCCTGAAAATGCAACTCTATTTTTCATTTTAATATCTTAAAATGACCTTCCTCCTCTGAGTCCAGTATAATGATTCACGCGGTAAGGTGCAGCCACGCTGAAAGAGGGGGTCAGGTTAAACCCATTAAAGACCCCAGGCTGAGATGTAGCACTCTTCAAACCCTTCTGCTCGCTGCCTTCACTTTTTGGTGCTGACAGCTGTCTGAAAATGCAACTCTATTTTTCATTTTAATATCTTAAAATGACCTTCCTCCTCTGAGTCCAGTATAATGATTCACGCGGTAAGGTGCAGCCACGCTGAAAGAGGGGGTCAGGTTAAACCCATTAAAGACCCCAGGCTGAGATGTAGCACTCTTCAAACCCTTCTGCTCGCTGCCTTCACTTTTTGGTGCTGACAGCTGTTCAGTGCATGCCCACAAAGCCCATTTTCACTAGAGACACAGGAGGCCAATGCATTGTCCACACACATTCCCTGTTGGCCACATGCTTTCTGTTTGATTGCAACAGAGTCACACTCAAACCCTCCAACACGCACAGGAATTTCTGCCATGTAGGAGTCAAGCACCTCGCTGGGCTTGAGAATCTGAGACGTAGAATCTTTGTGTTTCTGGTCTCTCCCCATGCAGCTAGGATTCGGAAATAAAAAAAACCACAATGCCTTCCCTGTTTCATATGGAAGCCAAAAGGAAAAAAAGTCATCTGAGACATTCAAGTATTGTAGTGATAGAAATCTGAAGCAGTGTTAAAAACAAATACCTGAGAAAAAAGCATGTCTATGTAGAAAACAAAGGTATGGGTATAAGGGCACCTTCTATAAGCCTTGGCAAGGATCCTGTTCCACTGGGATGCCATTAAATTAGAGGGCTAAGAGTTGACTGGCCCAAGCAAGGGGAAATGGTGGCTATCATCCCATATGTATGCTCAAAGCTGCTTTTCCAGCTCAGCTCCTGCATTAGCAAAGCAGTAATCACTAGGGGTCCTGTGGAAGAAAACTGAGGTCTAGGTAAGACCTTCTCTGCCTGGATCTATCACTTGGGTTATTTTCCTGAGGTAACTGCCTCTTATGAGAACAGAAAATAAATGTGTAAAGGAAATACAAAATGTTGACCTTCTTTAGTAGCATATGTGAAGATAGTGTAAGACAATTCCTCCCACAAACCCACAGGGAGAAAAGCTCCATAATCGATATGCAATAGATTTCTTCTTGCATGAATAGCAGAACTCCATTTTCATTGCTGTTAGCTGCTTAGTGAGTTTATTCACTGGTCAAATAGGATTGATTATGCCTTAACATTCATTGGCTTGACTTACATATATGGATTTCTTTTCTTTGAGATGTACCTTTACTATCAGATTGGCTTTTAGTCCCCGCTCTAACATAAATGGAAGAAATTGAGTTGAACGCTACTGATGTATTGCAAATTACAGCAGTTCTAATACAGGTGTGTACAAAGCACCCAAATCTGGAAGCCGTGCAAGAGGGTAAATCATAAAATCATAGGACGGTTTGGGTTGGAAGGGGTAACGGGTTTAAATTGAAAGTGGGGAGGTTTAGGTTAGACATGAGGAAGTTGTTCTTCATGGAGAGGGTGGTGAGGCACTGGAACAGGTTGCCCAGAGAAGCAGTGGATACTCCATCCCTGGGAGTGTTCAAGGCCAGGCTGGATGAGGCTTTGAGCAACCTGGTCTAGTGGAAGGTGTCCCTGCCCATGGCAGGGGGGTTGGAACCAGATGGTCTTTAAGGTCCCTTCCAACACAAATGATTCTATGATTCTATGACCTTTAAAGGTCATCTAGGCCAACCTCTCCTGCAATGAGCAGGGACATCTTCAGCTAGATCAGGTTGATCAATAAATACTTTATTCTAGAAGAATGGTGAAGAAATCGTCCATTATTAGAGGAGAATTGTTTACTGGCACGCATCTCATAGGATGCCTGGAGACTTAGTTCTGAGCAGCATATGCTGAGCACCAGCCACCACCAGTCAAACTGATCACAGTTCACTCACTTGGAGGTGAGACGCTCAGTCACCCACATGTCTCTGCAGGTCTCGGCTCATAATATAGCTTATTCAATCTGTAATGTTAATCTCCAGATGTTGCAGCTGAGTGCAAACTCCACCACATTAAACATGCCCCAGCGAATTAACTGTCTCACTTAATACAAAAGGTTTTCTTGTATCAAAAAAATAAATGCGGTCATCACCATGATTTATAAGATGCTACAGTCATACAACAGTCATCGGTTAGGGATAATCCAATTGAGCCTGCGCTGACCCCTATTTTCTATGTATACTTCCTTGGAAGGAGAAATCCATTTAGCAGCGGCATTTTGTGTGCAACTGCAGCCCGTCACACAGATATTGTCTACTCTCTTAAGGTGTGTGAACACTTATAAATGAAAAAAAAAAAAAAAAAGAGGTTGAGCAGGCTCAAGCACTGGGCTTTACACTGCTTAACTGGCAACTCCTCCTCTGCTCTTGTTTGCATCTCCCCAGCTGCCCAGGTCCAAGACACATGCTCTGGAGGGGCCTGTCTTTAAGGAATCTGGACATGAGCTTATCCATGCTCCTGGTCACAGAGCTAAGAGTCAGAAAGCTGGTCCCATTTTATTTAACAAAATAGACCCAGCCTTGAGTAGTCTATTTTTTGTTTTCCTTGTTGCATGAAATGGCTCAGAATGTGTCTCTGAGCATTAATGTGACAAGGGAGCAAAAATGCACCATCAGTCAACTGCTATCCATAGAAAACCTACAAACAGTTTTATCTAAAAAGCAAACACTTTGCACTTTAACAGGCAAAAGCCTGAATGAACAATTGTGGTCTCAGTTACACCTTAAAGTGAGGGGTTTGCATTCCTGAGGACCCCTAGAAAAGTGAATTCCCAAACAAAAGGTTCATGCATTGAGAGCATTCTGCAGTCAGGAGCCCAAGCTACAATCTGGGCTGTTACCTCTAGGTCATCAGCCTATATGG
This sequence comes from Eurypyga helias, assembly GCF_000690775.1. Lineage (NCBI taxonomy): Eukaryota > Metazoa > Chordata > Aves > Eurypygiformes > Eurypygidae > Eurypyga > Eurypyga helias. The sequence continues at coordinate 5,960 of NW_010235899.1, forward strand.
ACATTCATCCTAGTGAACCAGTATGCTGTGCAGTATTTTAAAGGTCATCTTTCATCCCCTGCAATCTTGTGTAAACTGTCACTTCTCTGTGGCTTTGCAAAGTGTGAATTCAAGCATGAAAACTCCTCACTGTACAGCAGGAACTTGTACCAACACAATCCGGCTGTTGCATTAAGGTCAAGCTAGGAGTTCACTGTCGTACTGTCAGACATATAAGGCATCAGCAAACTCTCAAATAATGTGTTCACTTGGGTAGAAAATAAAAGAAAACTCACTTCTATGGCAGGAGATACTGTGGGACTCTCACAGTATTTATATATATCCCAGGACCATCAAGTACTGAAACACAGTAGAAACCTTTGGAAATGACATATGAAAGGGTATTTTCCCCACCAGCTGAATTTGTGCTGAGGTAAACATCTCACAGTTAAGTCTGTAGCAGAAAGCTGAAGAGAAACCTTTACCTCCTGTGTCTTCCTGATACATAACTGCATTTCCCCCGTCCCTAGACATGGACACCCAATATCTGCCCACTCTGATCCACTGTTTGCGTGGAGTAAAGTAGTTGCACTAGTTAATTTTGCTATAGCTTGGAAACAGGCACATTTAGCATGGTAACAATGCTCTAACAGTTCTCTATTACCCCTCTCCAAATCCTCATTTATGATGGTTTATTTATTCTCTGATTGAATATGTTTACTCAACAAGCAATAATGATTCTGTGCTGCCAACCATCCATGTCATTTGTGTCACTTCTGCAGGAACCATAATTTTCTTTCCTGAAAAGGAAGAATTCTGGCAGCACAGCTCAGCAAGAGGGATCATCTTTTCTGCAAGACAAACTGGCTGGAGAAGAAAATCCCCATTCTGTGAATATTTTTGAGAGCTTTTTCTCTCCAAGAAATTCCCGAAGTTTTCAATTAAAAAAAAAAAAAAATTATGAATTTGTAGTACAGTTCGGAAATAGACACAAGCTTTATGTTTATGGTACACAGCAGGGATATAAAGAATCAGTGTTTAGTCCTGAAAAAGAGACTCTGAATATTGTGTTTCATCCTCCCCTCCAAATGTCTTTACAGCCCCCTGTTTAGATCCTTCACATAGGATACAGGAGTGTCTTGTTCAACTCTTTGCTCTGGTGTGTATTTAAATTATTTAAAGTTAAAGAGCCCCAACAGGAACAGTAAATATGCCATCCTATTCACCATATCAATGACTTCTCTGAAATGTGGCTGTGAGACACTTGCTCCTACCAGGATATTGCAGCAAGAAGCAAAAAAAACCCTCCTGACTAAAACTGCAAAAAAAAATATGGCCCATTCCCGAGAAACACTTCTTTTGAAGTATGACCCACTTTCAATTTTTGAAAGAGAATCCCTGGCTCAGCTCTACACAACCACCTCTTTGCACGCTTGCTGTTACCCCAGTAACTGCAGAGCAGCACGTAGCAAAGATAAAGGGAAACCAGATTTGTGAAGAATTTTGATGGTCTCTAATTTTTTTGTTCCCATGTTTATTTTCCTCCTATCCCAGATGGGGCCATCTTCTCCATTCTCCCACCATCCATGAGAAGAGCTTAGCTGCTGGGACATCAAAACCCTTCAGCTTCTCTCTCCTGTCCCTGCAGGCATACAGCAGCAGCCATGACAAGGACATCAGTGTGGCTGCAAAAGTTTAAAGGCCATCCTTTGCCTTGGAAGACTCAATTTTTGAACTCCTGAGAACAAGACAGACTGAATTTGTCTGAAAATCACAGCAGATTCTCTATGGTGTTCTACATAACATTTCAATACAAATAATTTTGTTAAGTAAAAGCTCTCTGTGCTATCTGTGGAACCCTGCAGGAACTTGTCAGGGCCCTGTGGGGGCCAGGATCATGGCAGTTCCCATGATGGGTGATGGCAGAGCCTGGCAGCCAGGGAGATGGGGCACCATCCTACCCCCATCCAGGAGCAGGGCAGCCGGGGAGATGGGGCACTGGCATGCCAGCCCCAGGTACCAGGCACATCCCTGGTGAAGGGGATGGCCCGAGGCTGGGCTGAGACATGGGCCCACGGCTGGGCCCAGCTCTGCAGAGCCCATGGCCAGGCAGGGCAGAGCTGTGGGGACCTGAGGACTGGCCCTGATACGGCATTGCTGGGGCAGGGACTGACCAGGGGGCTGACGTAGGGTCCTGGGCCCTGAGCAGGGTGTGGGGAGCCTTGAAGGGCAGGGACAGGCAGGGCCATCAGTGCTCTCAGAGCACTGGTACGTATTTGAAATCCTCTTTTCTGTTTTGGGCATAGGCAAGCATGATTAATGAATGCACACCTCGTTGTCTTCATTACCTGGAGACTTTCATGGAGAATTTAAAATTTTTTTAAATTTTAATAATTTTTATAAAACATATCCAGCTTGACAGGAATTGCATTAAGGACTTAAGATAAGCATACACTCACAGAAAAAACTATACTGAAAAGAACCTTTGGAGATCACCTAGTGCAATCTACTCAAAGCAGAGCCAACTACAGAGTACATAAATCAAGTTTCAAAAATCTGCAAGCATGAGGTTTCATAAGCTCTTCGGGCATCTGTTCTTGTTCTAATCCCTCGCAGAGCGACAAATTCCTCCCTACACCCATTGAGAGTATTTTTGCTGCAGCTTGTGTCCACCATCGCTTGTTCTGCTACTGTGCACCTCCAAGGAGAGTCTAGCTCCATCTTTTCCATATCTATTAGCTAGCTGAAGACAGCAATTAGACCCACTGACCCTTATCCTTGTCCAGGCAAAGCAATTACAATTCTCTGCTTCTCCTTGTATGTCGCATGCTCCCGCTTTGTCAATATCTTGCTGGTACCATGGAACCTGAAGTTAGAAAAGGTATTTCAAATGCAGCCTTACAGGGGGGAGGGGAGTGATCACTTCCTTCAGCTTGCTGGCTACACTTTCACTACTCTTGCCCAATATAGGTTTGCTGTAAGAGTGCTTGTCTGCAACGTCCTTTGCTGTGGTAGTTATCCCTACAGTCTGTCACAGGTACAGGACTTCGTTTACCTTCATGATGTTTCTGCTAGACCATTTCTTTAGCTGTCAAGGTCTCTCTGAATGGCAGCCCAGCCTTACAGTGTATTAACTTCTCACTCCAGTTTGGAGTCATCCATGGGTGTGATGAGACCACATCCTGTCCCATCAACTAATTTGTTATGGAAGATGCTAAAACCCAATATAATCTCTAGCATCAACCCTCTTTTCAAGTCATCAAAAACCTGCTATCAACATGACCTTTTAAAGATAAGAGAGAACTCTTGCAATGACATACACTAACTTCCTCAGCACCTTCAGATGCATTCCATCCTATCCTGAACTTGTGTGCATCCAGTCTGCTTAAGTAGTTTCTAACTTGACCGTCCTCTACCATACGAAATACCTCTCTCTCTTAACCTTTGCTACTAGACAAAGTAATCAGCCAAACTTGAGAGGAGACCTTGCTAGTAAAGGCCAGATTAGAAAAGATATTGAAAATTTTTGTGTCCTTTGGCACAAGATTGCCTCTCATGAGATCCCTCCTACTAGTTGCCTGAACAAGACCTTGAAGTCCAGGGTCTTTAGACTGCTATTCCCATTTAAGTCCATCAGGACCTTTTAATGGTCACTTCCTTCTCATTACGAACCACTTCTTACATAATCAGGAGGGAAGGTCAGCAGAGCACCTCATCAAGTTGGTTTATCCAGCACCTGAATCAAAATTTTGTCCCACACATACACCAGAAATCTTATTACTTGCTTGTGCCCTGCTATGGTGTCCACCCAGTTCGTGTCAGAGTGGTTCAAGACGCCCCCTGAGAAGCAGGGCCTGTGATCAGGGACCTCTTCCATTGTTTTTAAGGAAGGCTTTGTTCACCCTCTCTTCCTACTAGGCAGTCCATAGCCAAATCCTACCACTGTGTCTCCCTTTTTGACTTCTCTTCTGATCACATAAATTGTTGATAAACTTCTTGTCCTTTCCATAGCAAAGCTCCATGCATCTGAGCTGCTTCTTTGTGTGGGGAACAATCCATCACAGCACTTTAGTCATGAGGGGCCATCCTATAACATCATGTCAGAAGTACCGCTTGAAGATGTTTTGAAGAATTGTTGCAACTTGGCAAATGGTTTACTGCCCAAATGGTTTTCTTAGGCGTCTCGCCTGTACCTAGTTTGATAAAAACATGCAGGGACATGGCACTTTTATGCTTCCCTCTACTTACAGAGCAGTAATTAACTGCTGTTAGGCCCATTTTTAGACAAGTAGCTCCTACAGTGCTTCAGCAAATGGGAGATATTCTGATGAAAACCAGAATAAATTTTCTCATTGTCTAGCTAGTGGAAATATAACTTTTCTCAGCTGCTTTGAGGTTGTAAATTTGTGTTCTGAATAAACATCTCAATCCACTGTTTGGCATTGCAAGTTCCACACATGGACCATCTGCCTTTTGTTTATCCTCTTCTCTCACAGACATTCTCTTTCATTCTCACCTCATATTAAATTTCTGGCTGAAGAGATGCTAAACAGCTGGTCCAAACAGCAGAGCCACCTGATGTCTATTTGCAGAAAACAAACCCAATCTATGGACAAGTCAAGGACAAGACTTATTGGTTTTTACATGCACCTCTCATCAGTTATTGACAGCAGCATTGCCAAAACATCCAGACATAATGCTTTATGAGAGTAAGATCTCACTAATCTGAGAAAACACTGCATGACTTTGTCCAAAGCAAACTCTTAAGCATTACAGCTATTATACTCTAATCATTTTTAAGAAGTGCATACAAACCCTTCCTTTTTCATATCCTATCGATAATAACATTCTGCATCACCTACAGAAAACATAGGTGATTTTATATCTCGTGATATTTTATCCCTACCTCCTGTGTGCATACACATGCATATCTACAGCTGTCTGGGGTCTCAATACAAGTGCAAAGGCACACATACATGGTATAGAAAGAGAGGCCTTGGTAAAGTATTTGTTCATAGCTGCCTTAGAACACACCATAAATTTGTGTTTAACATAAGGAAGGAATGTTCAGAAGTTCCTAATGAGATAATACATAGAATACATAGAAGAATTGGAGATTAGAATTTAAATTTAGTCCCAGCTCTGGCACTACTCTGATAAATGACTGCTTGCCTGTACAGCAGGTTCCTCAACCGTAAAACTGAGAATGCACTGGGTAAGATTCCTGGGGACTGAGTTAATTTGTAGGGCTCAAAGCTAACGTGAGCAGCAGAACATGAGCCCGATAGCTGGCTTAGTTTACTAAATTAAATGGCTATTGCCACCTACTGGCTGTATTGCAATATTAATGTAACAAATTGGTGATTTCAAGTGTACAAAATCAACCACCTGTGTTTTCTCCATATGAAAATTATATACACTAATAATAGAATAATTAATAGCTTCTATCTTTTTCAGGGAGGAAATTTTACTTAACAGTGTTTTCTCGTTTTTACAAGGTATACTGGTAAAGCAGTTTTGTACATTTAGAGGTTCCATCATTTGGCCATGTTTGGCTATGCTAGAGGGTATAATATGACTATTTATAAATATAATTAATGTCCTGATCTCCCTGTGCCCACTTCTTCCCTTAGACACACAAGATCTCTGAGGCAGGAGGGCATATTTATGACCTGCTTGCCTAAAGCAGGATAGATACGTCGCTGGCTGGGTGTAGGTGCTAGAAATATCAAAGCATTTAAGCAAGGCTGTGGTCTTGGTCAGCCTGAAGAATGGGCATGCATCAATAAATATATTGCATCATTTCTGCTGTTAGCAAACAAATTTAACCGCAATCAAAGCACTTCTGATTCTCCTACATTTGCACAACTTCAAAGACTGGCACCATGGTATAAATTAAAAAATCCATTATATCAGTATGGTTGATCCTATCTGCAATGTTTTCCCAAGATAATCCAAAGCAGGTAGAAAAAGATGTATTCCAAGGAATTTTAGTAAATGAGGAAGAAAGGCTGCTGTTAATCCTGGTTCAACCCCAGCTTTCCCAGTAAAAAATTCACCTTCATTCACAGCAGCTCAAAATTTTTCCTCCTGGCTTTCCCCACCTGATTGTCACTGTATCATCTAACAAATGTTATTTTACCAATTCACTCAAAAAAGCACTTTTTCAAAGCTTTGATTTAAATTACATGATTCAGTTAAAAAAAAAAAAAAAAGGTATAAATGTGCTTTTCTTAAATTTGTACTGAAACAGGTCAGAGACTGCTCATCCAACCTGCACCAACTGTATCGATAAAGGCAGCAACCTTTGGCTGCTGAATGGTGATGAGTAGTTGGGGAAGGTAGTTTCTTATTTCAGTCTAACCAGACCCACAGGACGATGTTTTCATAGATCCTAAATTAGAGCCTATTACACAATGTGGACGTTATCATTCAGTTGTGAAGTAATGTTACCATTTGGCTTAGTCTGCAATACACTGAAATTACTCCACTTGAGAATGAAATTATCCACAGAGGAGTTTAAGAGATAGTAACATAGGTGTATTGACTTTATATGTTCAGCTGATTTCCTTACTTTTATAGATTGTTTCTGTGCAGACCAGCCCTCTTAAATTTCACATATGAATATGTCTTCATATTACATTAATGTCAAGCACAGTGCAGTCAAGGAAAATTACACATTCAGCAGAAACTCGTATTAGATAATTACATAAATGCTCTGCAAAAATTGGCAGCAGCAGTCAGCATTTCAAGTGGGACACATACCAACAAGCAGTCTTAAACAAACAGCTACTCAACTTCCATAAACAGAAAACTGCTCAGTCCTTTCATCCAATTGTTGGGATTTACTTTGAGGATTTCTATTGAAAACAGAAACTTTGAGGATTTCTATTGAAAACAGAAACTGGACTCTTGTGTTGAGAGCTCTGAACTCACCCTACAGACAATGCTTGGGGAACAAGCAGTTGATGTTAGCTTATTTCAGAAAGCACCTGTAAAAATGTCTATGAAGGATAAGCTACCATGGGTCCCTAAGCAGGGTGTTAGAACATCTGTGAGAAAGTACAGCATACTGAAGTGCTATGGTAATATGTAATTACTGTAGCCTCACAGTTTGTCGCTTTACCAAGTAAAGCTAAGGTTTGGGAATGAACTTGGCCACAGCTCTGCTTTAGCATTTAACTTGGCAAGCAAAGATGCGGCAGCATCCAAAATGCTTCTTTTATGATGCCAAAATAACTTATTTGTCTAGCCTGGGGGACTATACTACAGGTTCATTTTAATCTGGCTGTACCATACTTCATTTTATTCTGTTCCCTGTGCTCTCCTCCCCTTTGGTAACTTTAAAGAGCTATGAAAGTTACCAGCGATAGGCAACTGAAGATGGAGATTTTTGGAAGCTGGGAAGAAGTTTAACACAATGCACAGTGTGGCAAAACAGAATATTTAAGATATGGTGAGAACAAAGTGTTATCTTTTGTTTAAGTACAACTACCTTGCAAAGAGTGGTTGTGAGGAGACAGCTGAAATCAGCATGAAAACCAACCTGTGAGCAACCATGGGATGGCGGTCTTGATTCACTCAAGTACAGCTTAATCACCACACTGCAGAAAATAATAGCCGCAAAAGAAACACATCCAGTCAGCGACTCTATCCAAATTCGTAGCAGGTTAATCAATTCATATTGTCTCAGCTAGGTTTGGTGTTAGTAACGCTACCCAGATCTGCTGGCTGAGAAGTCTAGTGTTCATCCACTGTGCAATAGGGAGGCCTTCTCAAGAAACTCTTGTTAAAGACTTCAAATGCCTGCTAAAGACACGAGCATTCAAAGGGAATTTAATAAACTGAAGTGGTTTAAGTTATATTCGGTGACAAAAACAATAATGGCAATTTTTAGAAATTCATCACTTTTATATTCAGATTTTCTATAGTCTTAAAACTCTTATTTGAATATTATTTTCTACTTAATTTTTTCTTTTTTTTTTTTTTCCTCAGGCATCAGATTAATCTTCAGGGTAATTACTGCAGAACAGGTACAATCATTTTTGCAAGTTTGTTTTTGGTTTTTTTTTTTTTTTCTGGTAGAGAAACCGAGCTGTAGCATTATAGATAGGACTAGAATAAAGGAAGAGATTTTTTTTTTAATTAATAAGCTTGTCACAGTACCATGGTGATAGCCTTGTGGTTCCCAGTCCACAAATCCAATTCTGATGGGTTTAATAAAACAGGAACTGAATTGTCTTCAGGTGGTCACAGACAACCTGAGGTCTCTATGCAAAAGCAGGAAGTCAGGCAAACATGAATCACATCAGCAAAACCACAAACAAATAACAAACAAACAAAGCACCTTAAAAATATTCCAAGTTTCAGCTCTACATTCTGAAACCATACCAAGTTTCCCAAGTACTTTCCATCTTTAGATCTATTTAATTAAAATTTACTTTGTGAAAGAAGAGCAGACATCAGAACAACAAATTACAACCTATAATTGTGTGGGGACAGGCCGTCGCTCGTTAACGTAGAGCACTACAGGAGATCATACGAACAGTGAAAAATGCTTCATGATACACTTCAAACTCATTGGCTTGCAGGAACATATTTCAGACTTGCTTGGTGGCTTAGAAGTCCTTATGTGCTAGGGAATATGAAAGTGCACACATTGAGGCACATAAAACTAGTGAAAGCTCTAGCAGATTTAAAGTTCAAAGAACTTAGTTACCCTGTCTCTTCAGTCACTTGGAATTTCCCTCAGCGTTCTCTGAAGATTAAAGCGAGTTAAGACAAACACTTGAATTAAATACTGAGACTACATCCAGCTTCTACATTTCCTCAAAGGGAACTTCTAACAATCACTTAAGCATAAAAGCCCAGAGGATAGCCAAAGGTGTTTCTCTGAGAGCTGTTGGACACTGCATGCTGCTGGTCCTGCATTCAGATTTTGAGAAGATCTGCACCATTGAGAAATGTTCCTACAATGTGTTTTTACTTGTAGCATTCTACATTTAGGTAATATGTTGCAAACAGCAGAAAAGCTGAATTTCCCAGTCACATCCCGAATGTTTCATTTTTGTTAAGCTCACAAGTTATCTAATAAGCTTTTATTTTTTGCCTTAATCACACAGGAAAGTTAAAATACAGAAGAAGTGTGTGTATTTACAGACTGTTATCCACTGTACATTAGGAGTAGCTCTTTGTATTTTCTAAGGTAAGTTGCCTGACATAGTGCCCTGTAGGTGTTCAAGCAGAGAAATAGCGTAAAATCTCTTACCAGTTATTAAGTTCACAGCTTAATTTACTGCACGCTGACTTCTCCATGTGAACAAGCCCTATCGCACGAGCAAGATCAGGAGGAGAGCACAACTAATTGACAAGTGAGCTTTTCTCTAAAGACTTTAGTCCAGGAACCTGAAGCTAGCAGACAAAATATCTTCCTTTTTAAAATGGCAGCAGTTAAGGGTGAGTGGCCTAGCCCTTGTGGGAAAACCCACCCAAATGGTTTGGTTTTTAAAACAAATGAAGTCGTAAGCGTATTTGGTGGTGGTGCAATAGTACTGAATAGACCTCTAGACCTTCATCTGAACTAAGACTCTTCAGTTGTGCTGGGAGTTTTATCAACAAACTGCCATTGATTCTGTCACAAGTACCATATATGTGTTTAAATGTTCTGCACAGATGCCTGGCTGACTTGAAATAAAAGTTTGTTTTGAGCATGGCTTGACTGCCACACACCATGTGTACCCTGTTTCTATAAAAAGGCAATATTCATAAATGCCTGTTACTAAAATCTTGGTCTCATTGCTTTTAAACAGAGAAGTCCATATCACAAGGCAGGTAGGGATTTATGTATTTTCATGTCCCCCTGAAATACCTGCCTGCCTCAAACGGAACCCATAGTCCCAGTTAGAGGCTGTATTATTTCACCTGATGGGCTGCAAAATACAGAAGCAAATGAAGATGAGCAGTATAGCTATCCCTCAGACTAGTGACATTCAGAAAGGTTAAAAGCACTGCAAGCCCAAGCATTTAGTACCATTTCCCTGCTCTTGTTAGTGAATAGCAAAATATTTGTTCAGAAAAAGTTTTGTACTTTTAAGTTGATAGCTTACTAGCAGTTTTGTAATTGTATTCATGTTGTATCTGCTTAAGAAAATTTTTCTTTGTTTTTAATAGCTGTCATGTGTTGCAGGTGTGAAGCATAGCCCTGAGTAACATTTATTCCGTAACTTCTTGACATGGAGAGCTTTTATGTACCACTTAGTGGGGACACCATCACTCTGTATATAATTAAATATTTTTTTGCATTACATCAAATTTTTATGTGAATCAGCCATTGGTAGATGTTACCTTTCCACCTGAGGAAAGCACATGTACCAAAACCTGGAGATGTATTTAAACGTTTATGTAAAGGCAAAGCAGATGAGCAGCCATGTAACAACACAGTCTCAAACACCATTGTGTATATAGATAAACGTTTTATAGCTTAATATTTCTTGTATATTACGACACTCTATTCAGAGGCTCATATCTAAGGTTGAACAGTTGGTTCTCCAGACAACCAGGCAGTTGGCTAATTATGGAGAATACGTGCATCTCAATAAATACGCATCTCTTGCCTGAATTCCAAGTTCTTAGATGTGTAGAAAATATATAGGCCCATTAGACCCAGTAGAATAACAGAAACATTTTTCCCTTCATTGATTTCAAAATGCTGAATCAGGAACAGAGGAGGGCACGTACTCTGTTGCGCATTTAAGTTGCTTGGCTGCTCACAGAATGTGTTTCCTTGCTTCTTTTTCATTCACAGAGTTGTCCTTACTTCGCATCTGAAAATCCATAGCATTAACCTGTAAATCTTTTTAAGTGTTGCCATAAGGGGTTGGAACTAGATGATCTTTAAGGTCCCTTCCAACCCAAACCAGTCTATGATTCTATGATTCTATGATTCCATGAGTCTATGATTCTATGAAACTAGATCAGTCAGTCACTACTGTATAGATCTCATTTTCTCCTGTTCTTAAAAAGCAAAGGTGTTGTTTTGTAAGAGCAGAGGACACCACTTCAGTTCCTTTATTCTATTGCTAATGCTTATGAAATCTTCTCTGAAAATAACAAATTAGGAGATCAGAAAGTATTTGTTGGATTCACCAGCCCTCTGCAAAACTTCTAGGTAAAGGACAAAGATTGTGGCTGTAAATTCCTTTTCCTATAGCTCAGCAAAGAGCTACATCCTGAACAAAAGTTATCTATTACACTGAAATCCTTACAAGGGATCTTGTGCCCAAAAGCACCTCTAACTTTTCCAATTATGCCAAGTAGTCTAAAAAACCCAATATTGTCTCTAACTACAAACATTAACCTCAGAACACCGTGCTACAATAAAATACCACTATGACATATTTCATTTGGCATTTGTCAGTTATGATGATCAAACAGCTAAAAAATCATTGATAAGCAATTAAAGTTTATGTCAGCTGAATAGATCAACCTTGGCAATATCGTTCTATGCAGAAACAAAAACTGGCATCACAGTCTTCTACTATGGTAGTGCTCAGCACAACTGCTACATCACCTCTCTGCCCCATAGCTTTTCCCTAATTGCAAGGGAATAGTGTCTATCCTATTGCCTTTTTAAAATTTATTCTTCATGTGACAACTGGCTGGCTGCTGCCCAGACTTTCAGAGTTCAGTGCCATAAACAAATGGAAGAAGAATCCATGATCTAATTCTTTGAAGCTGTCTAAAATACAAATGATCACTGACAAGCAAGTCAAAGGCTTCTTCCTTATCAAGGAACTGGGAAAGAAGGGGAAGGACCAAAAAAAGAAAGTTACAACTAATGTGAGACAGAGAAAGTTGTCCTGATGCTCAGCACTAAGCAGCGCTGGCACCAGAGAGAGAAATGCACCCACTGTTGTGTTCCATGACATCTCTTGTGTGCACGGGGAAAGGGGAATAGCTCTGGAAATGTTCAGAAAGGCTCAGTACAGCTTAGTCAGGTTAGTCTCATTTCCAGTTATGGCAGAGTTTTATAACATATGGTCTGTGGAGCACCAATGTTCTATGAAATGCTTCAAGTAGGCCTGCAAATATACCCGAAAAGAGTGAGCCTGATGTTAGGAGGCTGCAGCTTATACTCAAATCTGCACTTCCACTGGGGAAATGAACAGGCTCTCCAGGCTGGTGAAGGGCTGCAAAGCAGTGCTCCACTACTGGGGAGAGGTTCTTACAAGGCACCTGGATGCTTAGAGTTAAGCAACTGCTTAAGAGGAACCCGACTGATACCCTTGACTGTAAACAGAACATCCTTCCTGTATGAAAGCTAGGTTTTTTTAATATCCATTATAATACTCAACGTTTAAGGGGGTTTTGTGTGTTTACAGGCCTTGTAGAAGGAATATTAATAAGCAAATCAGTAAATGCAATGAGACAGATCTATTATTGCTCAGTTCTAACCACTACACTGCTTGTCTACTTTATTTTTCATGATTCGCCAATTAGCAGTGCTTCTTTATTTTCCTCAGGCTTTGATGTGGAAGATGGATGTATCTGAATAAGACTGTTTTAATAACTGCAGGTATATTACTATTCCAAATCTATGTCATCACAGCCTATTGTTATGAAAGTATGTCAGAATATACCATACAGAGATATCACAGGTTCTTCAACAGGGATTTACTCCACAATCAAGCAGGAGAAGAAGATATTTCACGATTTACTAGAATCTAAATGGATGAGAACTGATGAAAAAAGTACATGGGAACATGTTTCGTGACTGCAAAAAGGCAGAACGTAGCATCTTGTGTCTGATCACAAAGAATAAGTTTACTAGTGATTCTAATGAAAGAAATTCTTTTAACTTAGGTGGTAGAAATCTACATCAGGGTATTGCACACTATTAAATTAATGCAGACCATAAATATGTCAATCCTTACAGAGACAAGGAACTCTGTATTTGCTTTGTGGGGTCAAGAACATAGACAGAAGCCTGTGTTTTATAGAGAATTGGCTTTTTATCCATTCATACCCTAACTTGTTCTGTGGTTACCTCTGCTCCATGTAGCTTCATCTACCTATATAGTCATACCAATAAAAAAGGTACAATTTTACAATTTCTGACTTTGCAATCTATGCAAGACCCCTCTGAGGGGGCTGCTCTGTGTTAATGGATACATGGACTCACAGTACACGTGCAGACTTAAAATACAGCTTCAAAAAGTTTCTAGGTAAGGAAAAAAAAAAAAACCAAAACACCAAAACTAGGAAAACCTGAATATATGCTATTCCTCTTCATACATCAGTTTCATTTTGCCATATCAGATTATGTTGCACCTGGATGTTTGATGTTGTCAAGGATTATTTAAATTAAAGTTGCACAGCTTATCTGTTAACACAAGCCCTCACATTCCCTCAGAGTCTTCAGTGCAAAGATCATATCTTTGACTTCTGTAAAGTGACTGAAAAAGAACCCTAAAAAACCATGAAAAATATTAATATTATATTCAGAAAAAATGATGTGGTATATGAAGTAACACTGAGTATATAAGGAAAAATTTCCTATATTTGAGCACAAGGGAATAAAAGCAAATACAAATACGATAATCCCTTTTTTTCCACAAAAATTCAACCCACACAATGCAGACACATTTCAGCTAAGCTGAAGTCATGTTCATACTGTAGGAAGAGAATTTCAGTGTAAGAAAAAGAAAACTGCCATTTCCAGTCATTATATTAAAAACCTGATTCCAAATTCCATTAGTCTACGACGAATGTTTTTGCTTACTATTAAAAAAAAAAATCTCTGCTTCAATCTGGTGATTGTAGTTATTAAAACAGCTTTAATGTGCTTAAATCATGTTGCCTCTGGAGGTTGGAAACACGCCTTTTAATCACGCTGGATATGAATTGCTCTTTTACACTTGCCATGTTTTAGAGTCCTGAAAGCTTAAACCTTACATTAACAGACCTAGTGTGCCCCAAAAATCTCATCCCCGAGGCCAAAAATCTCTAAGTATTCAAGGAGCATGATACTAGCATATATAACACATTTAAAAACTTCACCAGATGGCCATAGCAGACACCGTCTAAAGCGGAGAAGAAAAAGCTATGTGTACCCTAGTATTTGAACAAACACTTTCTAGTTGGGAACTAGTTGTGATTTATAGAAAATCCGTAACAGTCTTCTTTAAAACATGAATCATACCAGCACTACAGTTTCCACTCCTACTGCATCCCCACACTGTTATTTTGTGGTATTCATGACAACAAATTGTCACCAGCACATGCAGAAATTGCAGTGCTGGGCCTTTACAAGGAAACATAAATGCTGCTGGTGTTTCTTCACAAGCAAATAGTTCAACCAGGAAAGAACCAGATCTCTTTTGATGCTCAAAAATGCTGCTGGCAACCCACAAAGCAGTTTCATAAACAAGCAAGCGAAAGTGGGAAGTGGGACAGTGGTACATCAG
>NW_010235899.1:20434-50106 GCF_000690775.1 Eurypyga helias
GAATGCTTTTTGGTTTTTCATGAGTTAACTTCATTAGGAAATGTAAAAAAGCTTAAGTAAAAAGAAGACCTAAATGTATGTGACTATCAATATATGTTATGCAAGACATCTAAAAATATTTGTTAGAATATTATCTTATAGGATAGATTTTAGGTTAAGGACATCCTCCTGCAGAATATGATCTATAATCATATTCCAGAGTGTACTCAGATAAAGTAGGGTGAAAGCACGTGAATTGGGGGGGAAGAAATTTGCTGCGCTAGTGATGAGCTAAAAAACGTCTTGCAGGTACTTGAACTGATACATGCAGCTTTTGGTGAAATCAAGATCGGAAAATAAACATGGACCACTCAATCACTCCTGCAGACTTTCTCATTTCCCTGCTTTTTGTTCTTTTTTGTTGTTGTTCTTTTTTTTTTTTTAATTTGAGGGAAATTTACCTCTTTAGGAAAATTAAAAAAAAAGAAAAAACACATGAAAGCCTCAAGTGCCTTAATGACCGACACTAACCAGGGACTCTGTCCTGTGGGCCCCTCACAAGATGAGGGCTGCGGGCACCAGCCAAGTCACATGAGACATCATCATGCACTCACATGATAACCCCCAAAATCCTCACTGAAGCTAAATTACTCTCTTCCCACTGTTCTGGGAGGAGTGCAGCACCAATTTAGGCTTACCTCAATGGGATTTTGGTGTTTTTTTCTCTACCTGTGATTCTTGGAATAACTTTTCCATGAGACACTGGTGAATTCCAGAATCTCAGGCATCATTAGTCTCCTAGCCAGGCTTGTAATTATCTGGGAGAAAAAATGAAAGGTGTTTTCCACTTCCTACAGTTACCTACAAAGCAAACAACTGCTTCCACTAACACCTCGTCACAACACAGGACCCCTGCTCAACCCCTCAGTAGAGCAGTTTGAGTGACACGCTCTTAGGGCAGAGGCAAAGGGCAAATGGTGTGTGCTACTCCTGCCTCGGAGCAGAGAGACTGAGAACAGGATCCCATGGTGAATTTGGGAGTGGAAGAAGAAAACAGAGCCTCCTACCTGACTGTCTGCTCTTAGCAAAACCAGAAGAGGAAGAAGTGGGCAGTGAGGAAGATCAGAGCTACTGGATATACACAGCGTCTCCAGCACCCTTTCCACAGGCAGAACTGGGATGTTGCTGCCAGGGAGCTCATGCAGTGGGATGGTGAAGGTACACACAGAGCGGGCTCTTCGCGAGCCAAGAAACGTGGATATATTTTGCTTTATGTGAGAGACAGAGGCAAGCTGTAGCTGAAGGTTTGTTGCCGTGGATGCACCAGAAAAAACAGAGCAAAGGATGGATCCTAAATGAGATTGGTTATTCTTTATTTCAAGGTGTTGGTCAACAGAATGCAGCTCTGCTGTTCTAGACAGCAGCGTGGCTGTTAGCATCGTATTTCAGGAACATTCAGAATTCAGTAAGGATAGGCTGGGGTCCTTCCCAGCCCTGTTTTCTACTATTTGGTGTGGGAGAACGTGTACTTCCTGATGGTATTTTTAAGCTGCCATCTGGGAATTTACTTATCCACTTACTGTGCCCATTCAAAGAAATGGTGGGCAACTGAGTTGAATGAACCCTGGAAACTCCTGAGAGCTCTTGCTTTTGTAAAGCCACATACAGAGCTTGTCACTGAAGGAAAATCATGTCTTGGCAGAGATGGGAAGGGGTTAATGGTTTGTTCCATCATATGTAATGGGGCCACAGAGAACTGAGATATAAAGAAACTCTTTTAATAGCAAAGCAGAATGAAGGCTGGGAATTGCGTCAGCCCACAGCAGCATGAGGACTGAAATTTTTGTTACAGTACATAAGTTTATTCTATGCTTTGGAGCTGAGGCGGGGAAAGGGGAGTACAGGAGTCCTTACTCTGTTTTCTTTTTTAGCCAATGTATTTTCAGGTACTTCAAGGTGCGTTAGTTTATTCACCTTTTGGTTTAATTTTTTTCAAGTCTTGTTTTTTCTATGGTGTTTATCATAGAATCACAGAATGGTTAGGGTTGGAAGGGACCTTAAAGACCATCTAGTTCCAACCCCCCTGCCATGGGCAGGGACACCTTCCACTAGACCAGGTTGCTCAAAGCCTCGTCCAGCCTGGCCTTGAAGACATCCAGGGATGGGGCATCCACAGCTTCTCTGGGCAGAGAAGACATGCAGTATCTTTCAACATTGCTTTTCAGGACTTTTTATCTTTGCATTATTGCATATAAACAAGTTTATATACTTACAAACAAACAACTACCACTAGGATGGATCCTCTAAACCTGTTTGCACTTGTGCCATTTCTTTCACTTTCATACATATCTGTGTCCTGTTACTACTTCTGACATGGGAAATACATCCACTAGCATAGTGAAAGGGTACATTACGCATGCCTGTATGTTATAGCTTATTTAAAAAATAAAAAAAGGAAGCTACTGAAGTAACTGGTAATATTTGAATTCAGCTATATATTCCTTTATTCATAATCATAATGTGCTTGATAAATAACAGCAAATATCACAAGGTATATGTCTGTTTGTAAAGTCACCATATTTTTCAATGCCATGATGCACACATTTCCTAGATCTGGCAGAGCTGGAGATAAGCATTTTTCTGTTAAGTACAGAGTGACCGAGAATGAAGAGGCTGAACAGCTCAACTTCATTTAACTTGCCTTTTATAAATTTTCTAAATCATTAATGTACTCAATTTATCACTATCAATTTTCAGCAAATGACCGTTCAATTTAAACTGGAAGCAGCTGTATAAATACAAGAAAGAAAAACGACTTTTCTGAAAGCTGAATTGCACCTCCTTGTGCAATGTGCTAACACTTAGTAGCTTGCTTCTCTCCTGCTTCCCTTTCTTTTAATTCTAGTGCAATTTTCCTCTCACAGCTGGCTCTGAAGTAAGCTTAACTCAGTGTAACAGTTGGTTCATCCTTTGACAGGACGCGATGCTGAGCTACAGAATGGCAGCACCTAGGGACTCTGTGAACAGTGACAAAACAGTGATAAAAAAGAAACAAGCCCTAAACCTTTCTCCGTGTCAAGCTTAATCCTTCTTTTTCTTCTCACCAGTTCCATAAAGTTCCTCCTCATTCACAATGTGTTCATGAATGTTAGAGGTTCATATTAATAACAAGAATATCCCAGAATGTTATGAGCAACTGGAACCCAGAGAATCTTATGTTTTACTCCATCAGACTGCCTACCTGGGATCCCAAACTACCTCTTATGAATTAATGACTAAACCTCTCAATGATATCACTCAGAGCAGACCCACAATTTATGTTTGAATACTGGAGTTCAAAATTAAAATATTAAATGTGATTTTGAACATATGGAAATTTTTCAGCATTTTAGCATTTCAGCATTTTAGAGGTAACATAATAACAGCATGTATGCACAAAAGAGGAATTTATAAACAAGCTATTTACTATCTTATGCACATACTTTAATTTTCCCTTTCTTCACAAGCCAGTACTTTTATATTTTCCCTTTCTCTTCCAGATTTTCCTTGCAACATGTTCTCCTGTTAAAACAGAATAAAAGAAGGTTGAAGGTGCAAGTGGGAGGAGGCTTTATGCTCTCTGTTTCATATTAATTTCCATTTCATATAATTCACACTGTAATCGGTCATAGTTGCCCCAAATATGCCCCCTACATAGCAAGTGTCATTAATTTGAGAAAGAGGGAAATATGAAGAGAAATGAGATTTTAAAATCTTGTTTTCTAATTCCTCTCAGACTACTGGTCTGAGATGAATTCTTAAGATAAATTCTGAAGACTCTGAAGAGCAACCAAAAATGAAGAAAAAGTAAACTAACCAAGCAATAGGAGTATTCTTTCACAAGGCAGTAACACAAATGGATACAGCAAAAATTAAACTGACAAAAGATAAGAGGATTTTCTCTGGCGCCCTAAGGGAGTCTAATTAACTTATTTCTAGAAATGGAATAGAAGCACCATACTGATTTTACTGTCAGATATTTGGCTAGAAATCAAGAGCTTCAAAAGACGTTAATGGGGGAAAAGGTAACATCTGACGATGAGGCAGACAGACTCATATAAACTGTGGGCTCCTTAATTTAAGAATTCCTGAGGACATATTGAGAGCAGACAAATGATGGACTGCAAAAGAGAATCTGAAGTTAAGTACCAAAGATGAATCATACCAAAAATAGATTATCAGTGAACCAGCAATTTTCTTTCCATGTAGCAAGAGCTACTACCAATCTGAAAAATGAGCAATAAAGCTCAGAAAATAGGTTACAGGGTTTGCTCTGACCTGCTGTGGCTGCTATAGGATCCAGGCCGTCACCATATCAGTATTGCATGTACAGGAAATCACTACTGGCATATAGGCATGCTACCTCCTCATTTATTACTTCTTTTTGCCAAGGTCATGAAGGAATTTCTGATGAAGGTGCAATATTCCAGATGATGTACCAAGGCCACATGCAAGCCTCCATATATTTGATACTGTTCACTGGCTGAAGCTGTTTTCAAAGTTGAATTTAGGTCAGTGTTACTTCCTATGATATTCTTCCTCTTATTAGCAGTGCTGTCAGAGCCACTTTCTACAGGCAAAAAGGCCCATCATCTTCAGAAATTTACCATGTGTAAGCTAGAAAACTTAAACTGTTATCAAATGTAGGTTTTTTCTAAAACATCAGAAAGGAAGAAGTGCTAATAATGCTATCTGCGCTTCTCCTGAGACAAGGAGCTTTCTAAGGAATTATATTTATAGATAAAATTTACTGTACTATACTTTTAAGATCCAGTGAAGTACAGACCCTTTCCAGATATATATATAATTGAAATGCATACATCTAAATTCTCTAAGAAAAGTAGGTTTGGGGACAGAAATTCCACAACCAAGATCTTTCAGAACCATAATAGAGATGCTGTGGCTTTCAGCAATACCCTACAAAGCTGCGTGGAAACTACTTTTTTCTGTTGTAAAACAGATTTTCAGTTAGAGGTGTAAGCAAGAAACTATTCTCCTAATTGTAATTTCCATAAATGGTCATCAGTTTGCCTTCCGATGATCTTTTTCAGCCATTCCAATACTACCTGTTTCCCCCTTAGTGGATGATTCTGCTTCCTCAGGGCACACACTGGACTGGACACATGGGACCACTGAAGAAACAGAAAACTCCAACAAAAAAAAGTTTTCTGAAATAATCCAGTTTTCATCTATTAGTGTAAGATGCACTTTAGGTAGCTGTCTGCTACCTTGCCTCTCACCTGCTTTTTCTCTTTCCCATACTGACGTCTTCACACCCTCAAATGTGCCAAATCCCAGTGCTGCTGGGTTTGGGGTTTTGGTTTTGTTTTGGGTTTTTTGTTTGTTTGTTTTCCCAAATAAATGATATGCAATACTTAGAAGAACCATCAAATATTTCTGTTTTCAATAGATATAAGTCCAGCTTTAACATAAAATTTCTAAATTGCCCTGTTATTCAACCATAGCTGCTAGGATTACACCTCTCTCTCTTTTTCTACTTGTAATTAAATACTGTTTCTCATGCTGTTTAAAATTTTTAGCCCTTAGAGCAACAGAATACAGAAATTATGTAAAAGAAAATCCCTTGGAACTTATGAAGTCACAATGACTACAACGCAAAAGTCGGAATGATCCTCAAGGACAGAACTTAATGTAAATTGCTATTGCAAATGACAGAACATTTCAGTAAATTGCTATCTCTATATGGCAGTGTAATGACTTTAAGAGAAGAACAGAGAAAAATACTTTCCAATAAATTCAATGTGAATTTAGTTTCCATTTCAGGAAAACAAGGTAGCTGCTAAAAATATGTGTCACTACTGGCCTCTTAAGAAAGGTGGGGGAAAAAAATAATGAGAAAAACCCAACTGACTCCTACTTTACTTGTGCAAGTTGCTTACAAAGAAACTGGCTGGCTACTCAGCAAGAATAAATCAGTGCAGCTCCTCTGACATCAGCTGAGTGTTACAAATGTGTAATTTCTCCCAGGCTGCTTCGACACACCTACAGCACTTTTGGCTCACTCTGGAACAACATACCAGCTGAGGAAACAGCCTTGAGCACTGCCAATCATAACGTTTCTTAAAATTGTGAAAAACTTAAAATATCACGCGGGTCTAGCACCGAGTGAAGTCGTACGAACCACTGTAGGACTTCCCTCTCCTTCTCACATTCTACACAGGAGACAGGTTCCCAGTGACTTGCCCAGAGTCTTTTAAAGACTTAAGACTTTTAAAGACTTTAAAGGCACATCTTTTAGCAGAGTAGGGACCAAAGACATCTTCCAGCCAACTCCCTTAAACAATGGCCAGCTTTTTCCAAGGCAACATCACTGCAGTTTCAAAAGCACTTAGCCTTGAGCATTCCTGGACACACTCCTCTGCACCTGGAGCTGGAAGGCTGTTTGCTGTTACAA
Organism: Eurypyga helias; assembly: GCF_000690775.1. Lineage (NCBI taxonomy): Eukaryota > Metazoa > Chordata > Aves > Eurypygiformes > Eurypygidae > Eurypyga > Eurypyga helias. Next base: position 26,868 of record NW_010235899.1, read on the forward strand.
AATACATTCTTTCTAGGCTTTAAATTTCAAGATGATGTGAATAGTGATAAAAGATATGCATGTGTCTGTGAGCAACTGACAACTACTAACCTTAGGTCTGTAAGAGGTGTACACACATATAGGGATACGGAGTCAAAACCTATGCCATATGTTTCCACACGCAAAATATTTAACAGTCCATTCTTGCCTCTCTCAGGAATCTAGCCATGATGAGGCAACAGTGTAAAGGAAAGAGGGGGATATTCACAGATCTCTGTGAGAAAATTAAATTACTTGAGATTCGTCTAGTTTAGCTAGCAATGAATGATCTTTCTAGTAACATGCAAAATTGCCAGGTCCATTTTTGGAGTTGGCTTCTCCACTTTATGCCAACAAGTCTTCTCTGGATGCTAACGATAGTGTCATGAGCATCTCACAGAGTCGTTGGTATGACCTCTGAGCATGACTCTGAACAGACAGAGCGCCAAGGTAGCTTACAAAAATAACTAAGCAGCAGGAGGTGAGTGTGTCTCTGAGGTCGGCATTTGGTCGTTCCCATATTGCCACTTCTGTGTCTTCAGGTCCTGTGACTGGCAAGCCACTTTCTGTAGGGCTGAAAGCCAAGGAAGGGCAGTTTGGAGGAGGCTGGGAGAAGACATTGACTGCAATGAAGATGTGTGCAGATTTCAACTCAGAGCATGAATAGCAAAGCTACACTTTCATCACAAACAAGTCAAAATCAACTAAATTTGCATAGGAGTAATCCTACAGAGTTTAATGAGCTTTGGGTTAGGAATAATCTTTTAAAAGATATATAGCTCAGCTCTCCAGGTCTCATGACAGTCAAGTGATACAAGAAATACAAAATATTCAGTTTTGTGCATTTGCACAGAACTGAGTCTCTGTCTTGGTGGGTCTGCAGATGCCACCATAATAAGAAAGACCAGTAATAAAATCTCACTCATCTCAATGATTCTGCAATATTTCTGTTTCCTTATAGTTCCACAATAAGAGGATACATGTTGTAAAGTGCGGCGGTCTCTAACAGTTGGTCAGGTACCCATAGGTGTAAACCAGAAATATTATTTAGTCTTGGCCAGTCGCTTGCATGTCCAATCTGAAATCAGACTGCTGTGCTTAGAGTGGAAGCAGGCCCCAAAATGCATACTTCTTGAGAATATTCATGCATGTATTAGGGCAGCAGCCTACTAGGAAACACAGACGGGAAGGGAAAGGATGAAAGTGCTTCACTTCAAAAGAGACATACAGATGTTTACAAATATTTCCCACCAGTGAGTGTGCCTCAAAGATAAGACTTATTCTTCAGATGAGTATTTCAAAGATATTGCCAGCTGTTTCATAAACTGGGCAAAAGTTTTTATCAAAATTTTCTTTGCTAAAAATGCTGAGCTGGATCAAAGACATATTTTACAGGTTGATGTGGTCCACAGCTGAAGCATGCTGGCAAGTCCAATGCTAGAAATACATTCTCTTTGCTTTGCAGGTACTTTCAATGACAATATCAGACTCTATTTCTTCTACAAATGCAAAACATTGTATTTTCTTTGTTAAAAATGTTTAGGACTGCTGACATCTTCTCAAAGCATTTGATTTGAAATGTGATAATATGGTTTTTGGATATAATTTTGCACGCTCAGTAAAATCTATCTTTTACATGTTGTAGTTTGAATGATTACCATGGGTAAATTCAGTTTCTCACTAGTCTCAGCATCTTTTAGGCAAGAAGAGAGCGGTGGCTGAGAGTCATCTGCCCTACTTGGGTTGTCTAAAAGCCCATGTACGAGCTACTCATCCTTGGTTCACTTTACGGCAAGGACCTAGTCACTTTCAGACAACCCAACCTAAAATTGGCCATATAGAGTTAGGTAAGGTGAATCCCGCCTTTACCCCCAATTATATGTTTCCATACAACTTCATAAGAATGAAAACACCACCCATCATTCAGGGGTAGGGGGTTATTTAACAGACCATGTGTGTTGTGGCTCAACAACTAATGCCAGATGATTATCCAAGTGATTATCTGATCTTTCAGCAGTTACCTCAGACAACAAGCTCCTCTATACTTGGGTAATAGGTGCTCAGGAGGTCTCTTTCTGACAGGCTCCTTCTTGTTGAAATACAAGCAAATTCAAAGGTCTTCAGACTGTGCATCTCTGTTTACAACATTTATTGTACAGTGGGCCCACACAGTGGTTTGCTTCAGCTATCCCACTGCTGACTTAAGAATCTTGTCTTTAAGTTTGTTAAATGCATGACTATGCATAAGCCATTAGCAATTCAAACTCGAAGCCAAAGCAATATGAATGAAAAGCTCATTATTTATTCCTTATTTTACACTCCAGCAGAAGAAATCAATTCCTACACTGCTTTTCCATTTTACGTAAGTGGAGTTTTTCAATAACAGAAATTCCATAGGCAAATGTTTATCACCAAAACCCGTAAGACCTACATCACCCATGGAGAATAGCAAGCTTTGGCTCCCTTTCTTTGGCAGGACATTTTGAATACTACCTCACAGACTTATGACATATTACCTCTTCTCTTTGTCCAACATAGTAAGGTTCAAGACAGATTCTTGCAAAGTATTGCAGAATTTGAGGCAGAGAAACTACTTCAATTCTGCAAACATTCACTTCTAATTATTTTCAAGAAAATTATTGATGAATTTAGATCTATGATTTTAGCAGAGAGCACCCAGTAACAATCACACTGACTGTGATTAACTTACTGCAACTTCTTTTCTAGTTACTAAGCTGCAGTGAAATGCTGTTAACACAAATCTAACAGAGTCAAACCTGCATCCCACAGCATGTGGAGACACCTCCAGATGAAACCAAGTATCAGGTAGCAACTTTCAGTCAACTGTTTCCAGAAAATATCTACATATTAAAGAATGGACTCCTTATAAAATGGCTTTGCAATAGTAGTGGCCTACCTCTCTACAAGTTCTTTCAATCAGTGTAACTGGTGTGCATGATATACCTAAAACCAGTACTTTTAAGGAAAAAGAACTGCCTGTTAGGTCCCTTTTAACAGCCTTTCGAGTATGCAAGTCCCATTAACATTTCTGGGACACTAAAATGAGGCCTGGCAACATGGAGAAGGCAAATATTCAGGAACTTTCAAGAGCTGAAAGAAATATGGGTTTATGTTTCAGAACAATACAGAAGAAATCTAACCACTACAGAGATGAAAAAGCAATAGAAACAAAAGAGAGAAAGAAGTATCTCAAACCCCTTTTACTCAGTTGGAGAACAGATGATTGCACAGATTAGAATAGGGGTGAGAAACATGCTTTGGTTTGGTTTTTTTCCAAGAAGTGTAGTCCCATGACAGGCACAATATAGTTCATGTTTTTGTCTCAGGAGGTTGGTCATACAGCCAGGTCTGGAAAACCTTGCTGCAAGGCCAAGTTCTTCCCTTAGACCCCATTGAGAAGACAAATCCTAATATATCCCAGACTAAGATCTGATCCTTTTCTGTTCTCTGGTCTCCTGGTGGCTATTAATGGTTGGACTAGAACTGGAACACTCTTTACTAGTTGTCAAAATTTCCTACTTACATGCCAGACTTGTATGGAATTAATAAATTTCAATAACAATGTTGCATTTCTCTTACTTTAAAAGCTTGCTACAAATTAACCCCTAATTTGGTGAAGCAAGCACACAAAAATACAAATGCACAGACACCCTTAACCAGCATAATAACATAATATCACAAGAAATGGTCATTGCACAAAAGTATGAATGTATTTGAACTCCTCTCCATTAGCTTCTATATCCCCAACTCAATAATACTGTGAACACAGTCCTTCCTGCTCTGGTGCTTAACAGAGGGTAAGTGGCACCTTGAGACCTTTGTTTTACTACAGAGACACGGAAACATAGGCATTTGTGATATTAAACATGTGCTCATGTGTTCATAATTACCATGAAACAGGATTTTTTTGTAGCTGAGGAAAGCAGCATCCACCTCTGTTTAAAGACTTCATTCACGAGACCAAATCAGAACTCTGTCAAACCCTGACTGTGACAGACTTGGTGTGGTCCAACAGAGCAGGGAGAAGCAAGAATTAACACAGCCATATATTCAGTTTTATGTATACCACCGCACACAGTTTCACAGTAGCATTCTCCTCAGAAAGGTCAGTGAGTGCAAAGCAATGCTGTCTACAGCTATCATCTGTCGGGGCCTGGGTCAGATTCAGCCTGAAACGTGTCACGTAACTGATAACACACGGGCACCGTGGCCAAATATCCATCGAGCCAAGCAGAGAACAGGATACAGGATCCTAGTTTAGGTCATCATCTGCAGTACATTTCCACTCTGTCTCTGTGGACACACTTCCACCATGTATCCTGAAGGAAAGGTAGTAAGGGCATCTGCTTGGGTTTGACTGGGGATCAAGAAAACTAACAGCTTTGTAGACTTTAGAACAATATTCAAACACATCATTTTGTTGACAAATATTAAGAAAAAAAAATCTAGATCTACTTTACTGTCCTTGTTCAGACAGGAAAAGGAATCTAAAACATTGTTATCATTTCAGTTTTTGAAATTTTCAGGCACGCTTCACTGTTTACTTACTATAAAATACTTTGGGTGCTAAGAATGATAATGATTCTGCCAATAAATTCTTATTGTTTGGGTTTGGGGTTTTTTTGTTGGTTTGGGTTTGTTGCTTGGTTGTTTTTTTGTTTGATTGTATGTTTGGTTCGTTGGTTTTTAATTATAACCAGAGTCCCCGAGCTTGTTTTCTATTGGAAGCTATCCTCTGAAGGCTACACTGGAAATGCCATAAGAGCAAATCTTAGATCAGACAAGCTAGATTCAATTCAAACAAAGGCAGAGATGACATTATTTTAGCACTGTGAAAGGAATAAAACAATGTGAACATCAGCTTATAAAAAGTTTAAACTTAATGAAATAGCATTTAGGCAGTCATGCCATTTACAGAGAATGAAATTCTGTGGCCATATAATTTTCTCATGTGATTTACCTAGCATCATACCAGAAACAAATGGTAGATTCTAAAACCACAACATTTCCAAATTTCAGTCCAAGAGTTTTAGCAAAATACTCTACTTACTTTTAATAAGCGAGATACAAGCCTGAATATCCCATCCCTTCACTCTGAATTCAGACCAGATTCAAGGTCTATTTTTATAAGCTGCCTAGTCAGAATTTTGGATTTTTATTTCTCTTCATAAGATGACAGAGCATAGGCTCAGCTCTGCTCTGGCAGGCAATTCTAATATGAACAAAAGGTTATTTTAAAGGTGTCCCCACAAACCTGGCAGATGATAGCTGGCTGGGCTATAGAATTTGTTTTTACTCTTTGTTTCCTTCTTCCAGCCCTATAGTTCCTTCTAGAAATAATCCACACAGAGATAAGTAATAATGTAGGAGCGGGTTTACACACATACTGTCAAAATGTGGAGCATTTAGTCAATATATAATGTCCTGATTTAATAAAAATATTACTTTATTTTGACAATTTTAATGTTATAACTTTGATGTTATGAAATGCATCCAATTCTACAAAGGCAACATTTGCTAGACAAACTCATTTTGCAAGTGCTTGCTTTGTAGTTGTAATAGTAATCATCTTGACAGATTTAATGGTAGTTTTCAAAGCTGAGGAAACAACACTGTTTATTCCTTTTACCATTAATTTGAAGAGAGGACTAAAAAATAATAAAAAAAGAATGCATTTAGCTTAGTATGTCTCAAATTTCAAGTGTATTTCATTACAGACGGCATCATTAAGAAAACCTTAAAAACGCATTTTTGAGAGTAATGTGGAAGAAGTTAGATAATAATAATTCCCCCTTTAGCAACAAAGGGATAATAGTTTCCTACCTCTTCTCAGCCTCTGTTACATCTTAGACACTCCCAGTATCTCTCTCCAAAGTGAAGTTATTTTGAAAGATGTGTCTGTCTGAAGTCTACCAAAACCACAAAAGTGAAGCTAATATATTTGCCAAAATAGGTATGTATCCACCGTTTTCCTCACTAAGCAGGCTGCAGGGGAAAAAATGAAGCTGTAGTGGTAGTTAATTAAGACTTTATATTTTTCTGTACCATAAGATTTTTTCTTCCATGTTAGTACTATGGAAGCAATGCAAGTGTAAGAGTACATAGTTTTTCCTTCTGCTTCTGGCAGTTTTTCTTGCATCGTTTAGTAATGAAGCAGAGGGAGTCCCAAACTAAAACAAACAAAGCAAAAACTTGCTCATATTTGGGCAGACAACTCATTAATCTCTCTGTAAGTGAGTCTTGACTCTCTCTTCGTATCAATATCTTACAGGAAAAAAACAGTCAGATACTTGCAGAACAACTAGAACAGCAGAGTAAGGTGGCTCTGAGGACAGGAAAGAGCAGATGGAGATGGAAGATGTTCAACCCAAAACTTGTGACAGAAAAATGCACATCAAATTACTCTACAAAAGTGGTCCAAAAATTAGAAGCTTCCTATAAGCCTAAAGTGGTTATGGCCATGGTTTGGCGTGTTCTGAAATCCTACAGCATGAATGCAAGAAACTTGTAAAGAGAATATGACCTGCCTCCAGTGTTTCTGTGATTTAGTAAACTAAAATATAATTTTGAAATCCTGCCCCCTTTGGGAAAGCCTTGGCTTTCTCCATCCCTTAAGGAAAGCATTTGACTGTGATGGAATTTGGAAAGGAAAAAGTTTTGCCAGGTTTGAATACCCTAGATTTCCTTATAGTCTATGAAGGAACTGTACCTAAGTGGCCTCTTTCTCTAGACTACTGATATGGCATATCAAATACAAGCATGTCTGTGCTCATGCATATCTATTCATCTATATCCATAGGTATATGGAAATAGATGTAAAGGAGTGGCTTGAGTCCATGGAGTTTTGTCTTGGGCCAGGTGACAAAACAGAAAGAAATCACACTGAAGCAACCTGATTGTTTTCTGTGAAAATGTGCCTAACCTTCATGGCTAGTCCAAGCACAGCCTTTACCACAGTCCCCTTATCACCAAATTAGTGGTCAATAAGCCAGGTAGAAGATTGGATGGATTGGTGTCTTAAGGAGTTGTGATGAGTAGTGCAAAGTCCAGCTGGCAGCCCGTAGCCAGTGTCAACCCTCAGGTATACGTACTGGGGTCCATCCTGCTCAACACCAGTGGCAGGAAAAGCGCATTCTCAGCAGTCTTACAGATGACACTTAAGTGGGATGAGTGGGCAACATGCTAGAGGGCAGTGTCACTATTAAAAGGTTCTGAACAAGCTGGAGAAATGGGTTGAGAAGAACTTTGTGGTGTTCAACATAAGCAAATGCAAGTTCTTGCGTCTGGGATGGCATACCACCATGCAGCAATACAGGCTGGGGGAAGGCTGGGAAGTAGCTTTGCAAAGAGGGACCTGGGTGTCCTGGTGGGCAACAAGCTGGCAAGAAACAGTGGTGTGGCCTGTCACCAAAGGTGGCTAACTGCATCCTTGACTGCACTAGCCAAGAATGTGGTCAGTAGGTCGAAAGAAACAATCATTTATGTCTATTCAGCACATCTGGACTGGTGTGTCTACTTCTGCATTCCCTAGTACAAGAAAGGCACTGACATACTGGAGCAAATTCAGTGGAGAGCCACCAAGCTGGTCAGGGGGCTGGAGCACATAGAATCACGTAGTCATTTAGGTTGGAAAAGACCTTTAAGATCATCAAGCCCAACCGTTAACCTAACACTGCCAAGTCCACAACTAAACCATGTCTCTAAGTACTACAGCTACACATCTCTTAAATACCTCCAGGGATGGTGATTCCACCACCTCCCTGGACAGCCTGTTCCAATGCTTGACAACCCTTTCAGTGAAGAAATTTTTCCTAATATCCAGTCTAAACCTCTGCTGGTGCAACATGCACCACATGGGGCTCTTTTATCAATTAGCACCACACCTGTGAAATAAATGTTCAGTTAAATAAAGAGAACCAGCACAAACATGCACATTAAAACACAGACAGACACTGGCATTTATTTGGTATTATAATCCTCCTCCAGAAACCAGTGAATACGAAGCCATATAGTTCTGTTTCTAGAGAAGAGATTCTCTCCAGAGACCACTCTTTTTCAAAATAGGAGAGTAACAACTCTCTGAAACAGATTGCTGGGGAGAAGCAAGGCATTGTACGTTGGTTTCTGATACCAGGAGGTGCAAACAGGATGTTGCCTCTCTGTACATTATCACCTGCTCAGACTTACACTGTAAACAGCACTGATTTCAGGACTGGGAAAGCCCATCTCCTACAGGTCAATGCCAAAGACAGCCCACTTCAAACACTGAAGCAAAACATTTCTGAAGCTCTAAAGCTCTTACTTATTCCTTCTCTCTCCTGAGCAAGATGCCAAGTCTACCCTGGGCGGTCAGAAGTTGTGGTTCACAATTCATCTTTTTCCTTCTACTCCTCCTTCTCCATGCACCCTGCTGATTACGTAGCCCACGGGGTCTGCACAGCTTCCCCTCTCATGAGAGCTCACGATTACTCCACTGACTAATGCACTGGCCAGACTCCCTTTTTTAACAAACTGCGTATCATATGATTTATATTTAAGTTTAATAAACATGTCTCTTTTACTAGTACTGGCATTGGAAATGGAATTTTTCAAAGTGCAAAATGTGATGTAGCTTCCTGCCAGCCTCAGAATCATATGGCCACAGAAGGATTTATTATCTGCTAGTGCAATTCCCAACCATGGCATATCACTCTCTGCTACTTTTAGCAGGAAGAAACTCAATTTCTGCAATGTGCTGATTGAAATCAATGATAAAGAAATTAAATTCCAAATTATTGAGAAAGCTAGATGACTGATATGGCTTTCTGGAAACAGCAGTTTTCCTTTTTCATCTCCTATCAGAACACTTTTGTCAAGGTACAATCAATGGACAAAGAATCAACTCCTACTTGTGGGATTTTTCCAGAACACAGTGATTATATGACTTATAAAGTAAAATGCAGCAAAAGACAGAGAGAGTTGGTGTTGAAAAATGTATCTTTTGAAAGGATAGCACTTGCACAATAACCAGATCTACATTTGAGGTTTGCTATAGCACTGTTCTTACTGTAGATGACCAAGCATCACTCCAAAAGCATCAAGAAGTAGCTCTAAAGACCTCAAAATGAATGAAGCTTTTGAAAAGGCCTCTTGCTTCTCCTTCAGAAGAATAGACAGGCTGTTTATAGAGAAGACTAAAGTCCTTCTCCTGTGGTGATCCAGTTTTGGTAATTAACGTACACCCCTAAGCTTCTAATGGAAGGGAGAGGATTAAGGGAACCACTGAACAAGGCATTAATGGGATTGCAGGTATAATCTGTGAAATCTGTATCGGGCTTTTGCACAGAAGTTCCCAACCGGAGAGTGGAGTCACACTGGTGAGGTGCTAATGAAGGACACTATAGGTGACACATGACAGAAGGGACACACTGACAGGCTCCACTGACCTGGGCAGGTTCCTTAGTGCACCATGGGGTGCAGAACACTCACTCCTCTCAGGTGGGGCTAAGGTGCAGAAAAGTTGGAAAGCACTGTCATAAAGGACCAAATTACCTAGAAATGTCATACGGATACACTTCTGATTTCCCCTTCACATACTCACAGACCCTTAGTGGGAAAGGAGGTTTGATTCCACAAGAAGCACAGAGAAATCTGAAGTCAGTAAACATTTCCAGTCCTCAGTTTCATCCTGAAAGCTTCTGAAATCTGTGCACTTCATCTGCTTAGAAGATGTGCATTACTGGTACGCAGGAGTCGCCCTTGTTACAATGACACTGATCCCACACTAGTATTTTAAGAATATATATTATTATAAGATGCTTGTATGTATCTGTTTGCTAAGGAACATCCCAGTGTCCAATCCCACATGGCAGCCACTTCCAGAACTGTGATTACACAATACAGCACAATATGACAGCCAAACAAAATTACAGAGCAGTGACAGAGTCTGTAATTCCATCCAGAGTAAATTGGGTTTTTCTTCAGCTGGGCAGGATTAGCTGTTACTCATTCTTGTAGGCCATTTGAACTTACTATGTGTGGTCAAGAATGACAAGATACAAAACACATGGTGCCCAGTAATATCACACTGGAGCAATTGTTGTAACTGCTGATATGAGATCTGTGAGTCTGGTTTTGTTACTAGCACTGTTGAGCTCTGCAGGTTACATCATACAGATTGTTTTTATATTTGGCATCCATTCAGCCTGCCTGTATACTTATCCACCTCCACCTGTCTGCTTAGACAAATCAACAAGGGGGGAAAAAAAAAGCCAGATAGCATATAAATCCATCTGCACCGAATTATAGAAGAGTTAATATTAAATGCTGTGCAACAGAGAAGTACTTTAGATTTCAAAACGGAACAACTCCCACCTAGAGACGCAGGGAATCCAGCCCACAGTAGGAACAGAAAAACTGTACACACTTACATGTTTAAGCAGAGCAGATACCAGTGGGTTACAACTTCACAAAACAGACAGCTGTCTACTCAATCCTACCATCAGTCAGTATTGCCTCCTACTGTTACTCTACAATGTCTGTTTTCTTCATGTCCATGGTATGCATTGTTTCAAACAACAAATGGCATCAAAATCCCACAGTTTATTGCAAAGGGATATAAATGTGGCCACAGAGGAAGCACCTATGCACTTGAAAAATCTTTTTTATTTTTTTCACAGAATAAGAATTCTGAAACAGGCCAATGCTGAAAATGTCAAAAAAAAAAAAAAAATCATTATACTCAAGGGATAATGATATCATTCTTTTTCTTCTCAAAAGAAAGATAATCCTCAAGCTGGAGGCTAAAAGCTTTCTCAGATTCAGCATTAGCACACATGACCTGGTAGGATAGGATTGGAATAGGACAGAGAGATGGCCTCTCCTTGTCAAATATTGCACTCACACTGGTACTTTCTTTTTTTTATCATGCATCTATAAGTAGGAGCAGGGGTATGTTTTGGTTATATTCTTCTGTCCTAAAAGCTTCAGAGTTATGCAGGTTTCTGAGGTGCTGTGTTTGCCATAATGCGTTCTCATCACAAACCGCATAACATCCTTGTCTTTTCATGGAATGGGGAAGAAGGTCCATGCCATTCATGATGCCTAAGTCCTGCACGGCTGTAATTCCAAGTTTTTCCTAGAACTGTATCCAGGATGTAGAAACTTGTAACGGAAGTATTGAGGATGGCAAAAATTAAGTGTGAATAGAAATGTGTGTGTGAGAGAGAAGCCACCAGAAGAAACAGCAGAACAAGGGTTAAAAATAGCCTAATGGAGAACACTGTTCCCAGTCAATCACCCTGAGGAATGTGTCAAACCCAGACAACAGTGCACTGTGATAAGACCACAGCAGAAATGACTCATTAATGCGAGACACTCTCAGAACAGGAGAATGGATGGCAACAAGGCTGCAGAACATCATATATGCCATTCCCTCCCGTTATCACAACAGAAGATAATAGAAAAACACTGTTCCAAAATGGACAGATCTGTCTGAACCTAGTTTGTCACTGCCAATCGCAAAGAACCCCAGAGCTGTGATGAGGACCCAGTAGCTAATGTCCCTGGTCCTTTGTGTCACACACAATGCCAGACCACTCAGACACACTTGGTTCTTGAGAGCAAGTGGAAGTAAGAATGGGAATGAAGACAATCAATGAGAAAATGAGTGTGAGTAAAATCAACCTGCTCAGAGCCTTTGCAAATAACTTCCACTTTCCCCTTCATTTCAGGTCTGACACCGAGTTTTGCTACACCAGCTACCGACAGGTTTCTCCGTACAAGCGACGACGCTGTCTGTAAAGCCCGGTCCACAAGGGTGACTTGACCTATAAAGATTTAAAAGGGTTCAAAAACCTTTGTGCCAGATAATAAAGTTTTCTAGAAATTAATGTCCATCAATACAACATTATTAACTTCCTTTTCCATTAAGGACTTTTTTCCTGTAACATGTTGCTCAACATTTCTTGGACAATGGGAAAAAGCAGAGCTTTCCATCTTCCTGAACCCAGATCACAAGTAAGCTCAGATGAAATGGAGGAACACCTACCAAGCAGACAGCAACACTGCTTTCAAGCTTTAATCAGCTGGCTGGGTTAATTAAGAACCTATCCTATGCATTCATGGGAACAAACTGCTTGTTAGTGGTGTGAACAAGGAGGTTCTGAAATATTGCATAAGTTTTAAACCAACAGCCATTATTTTAACAGCAGTCATTTTCCAGTTACTGTGGTAAGCACACCACCCAATGTGACCTGAAGACTGATGAATATAAGCATGGGATATTTCAGAATGTCGAGCTTCCAGGCAGGCAACCAAGCATCACGGAAGAGCTGCTGAAAGCATTCTTGAGAGTTTATGGTGACAAAATAACAAAGCTCTTCAAGAAAAAAGCTGGGAGGTCCTCTTTCTCTGAAAGTTGCCAGGCAAAGGTTAAACATGGAAACTTCTTAATGAGCACTGTGATTGTTTTCTGTTTGACACAGAGAGTAACAGAAAGTAGATGTTTCTGAATAGCCACCTTTAAGGAAAGGAGAGCAGGGATGGATGAGGGAGAAAGGCAGTTGAACGTAAACACTATGGCTTCACAGTACAAATTTATTTACAGTATGTACACAGCTGAGATGCCACAGGGAAAAAAAAGAAGCAAAATATTTTCCAGGAGGGACCTAAGGCATACACTTAGCTTTACATTACACATATTAGCAACAGATAGATGTTAAACAGATGTTTGTTGTAAAAATACCCATAATAATACATCTCCACACATAGGCTTAAGAAATAACTGGCTCACATGTAAAATTTAAAGGAGAGGAATACACACTGGAAGAAAGCCTTCCAAGGCAGAGTGGTTAACACCAAGGAGATGAGTGTCCACTCAGTAATACAAACAATAGAATCATAGAATGGTTTGGGTTGGAAGGCACCTTAAAGCCCATCTAGTTCCACCCCCCCTGCCATGGGCAGGGACCCCTTCCACTAGACCAGGTTGCTCAAAGCCTCATCCAGCCTGGCCTTGAACGCTTCCAGGGATGGGGCATCCACAGCTTCTCTGGGCAACCTGTTCCAGTGCCTCACCACCCTCTCTGTGAAGAACTTCTTCCTGATTTCTAATCTAAACCTCCCCACTTTCAATTTAAACATGTTACCCCTTGTCCTGTCACTACAGGCCCTTGTAAAAAGTCCTCCCCAGCTTCCTTGTAGGCCCCTTCAGGTATTGGAAGGCTGCAATAAGACTACGTGTCACTGTGGAAGACAGAGTGACATGGTACAAAAGTGCTAAGTGATGAAAAATGTATTACCTAAGGAAATAAATGGTTTTGAACTCCAAAAGCCTGCAAAGACTTCTAACCCTGGGAGCAAGACGGCAGGTCCACTTCAAGAGGACAGTCCTGATTCTGCATGAAACACAACTCAGAGATCTTTTACCTAGATCTGAGACTGGGATCAAAGCCAATTATAACAGTTACAAAAGCACTGGCACAACAAAGAATGAGATGTGTGCGCTTGTAAACATGAAACTGTATCAACTGAATGTTTATGTGAATAGGCATTACTGAAAACCAAACTAGGTTTTGTAATATACTGCATATTTAGACTTTTTTTTTAATTTGACTTTATTCTGCACCGATCTGGTTTTGTTGAATCTTCTCTGGATTCTCTTAAGATTTGTATGAGGGCAGGAGTAGTCATAACATTTATGAGAAAAGGAGGTAAAGCACACTGATCGAGTGTTGGGGAAATTCAGAAAGTTCAGCTGAAGACTAAGAACATCTCCTCCAAAATGCTCATTTGGCATTTCAGTATCTTACTCGACCGGACTCCAGACCCTTGACTGATTCCTGCATGGCTGCTAGGCAGTGGCTAGAGCATTAAAGCAGTAAAATCTCTGCGAGGCTCTTCCTTTCCAAGTATGATTTTAATCAGAAAATGTTTGCATGCTTTTTGTCTATTTCATAGTTCATAGATGGTGCAGGAATGTTTGGTTAGTTCATAGGCAGCTTTATAAGCATCAGAAGGTGCCACAAGAAGGATTACAAAGGATGTTGTACTTGAAAATAATTGCATACTCACAGGCTGAGAGATGTTTTGGTAGGAGCTCCTAGGAGGGCAGAAACTTTGGAGCTATCATTTCTTTTGCCTTGCTTTCCCCTTTTATTTTCAGATTTTTTTTCAGAAAAATGATATAGCTACATTTTTAAGCACTGAAAATTAAGATCTAGGGAAGAGGAAAGAGCTTAGGAGGCACATAAAGAGAAGGGTAGACAGGCAGCTAGATTAAAAAAAAAAAAACAAACTGAAGGTTTGAAAGAGCCGCTTGGGAAAGATTTTTTTCCAAAACCCAAGTATTGATTTATTATAACATCAGTACTGTCCATAATGCAGACACAGGTGGTGTCTTTACATTTGCATGTTAGTTCAAATCAGAATTGCACGTTTAAAGTGCATCTCGTGATTGACTCTACTTAGCAGGCTTAGGTTCACGCAGATGTGGTGAAATGGGCTCCATGGATTTTAGCTGAAACCTTAAGATGCACTCCAAAAGCACATCTGATGCAACTGAACCAGTGATAAACATCCGTGCCAGAGTACCAGATTACAGCAAAGAAAACCGTGACTAGGCATTTCCATACATCTTTTTATCCAGGATTCCCTCAGATTTTTCATCAGTTTCATACTCTTCCTTGTTTTTCATGACCTTAGTCTTAACTGACAGAATAATCTTAGTCAGCTTTCACTGAGTTTTTCTTCATGTTTTCCTGAACAAGTCATCAAATATGCATATATATCCTGCAGTTCAGTCACTACTGTCAAATACTTTATAACCTCAGCTGGAAATCCAGACTGTGAGATATAAACCTAACACGTGAAATCTCTTACTTACATGTTTAGAAAAGTGAACTACTGCCTGATGGTGTAATTTTAACCAGCTTTTGTTAACGCTGTGTTGGGCCACCCACCATCTTGAATGCATGATTTGTAATTAGTTAAATATAATAACATACAAAGCATTTTCTAAATACTAAGCTTTTATGCTTGCCAGTATTTTGGACAAAAATAAGGATTCCGTCATGGAAACCAGAATTTGGTTAGATGTACTGATTCCTTTTTAGGGGTATCTGGGATCCATGGTGATTATGTCAATATCCTCTGCTGCACAAAAGGCAGCAAGTGTTTCCCCATGACCTACAGGGTTGAGTTTAACCATGGTACCAATCTGAAAAATGTTATCAGATATCAAAGTGATGCAAACAGTCCACTTCAGGGGTATTTTACAATTTCAGCTAGAGAAGAAGGTTGAGGTTCCAACTAAATTTTACTAGTGGCACAGATCTGTTAATACTGGTGCTCTACTTTCAACAATATAGTCTGCCCATTTTCCTCATGTGCATAGTCTCAGTGAAGCAGTATTACCAAGTCTCATAAATCCCTGGATATTTGATAGATTTCCTAAGGCCTCAAATCCTAGTTAAGTGACTGCAAGAATTTCAACTTTCAACTTAATTTTGATTCTCAAGCTAGCCTGAAGCAATACTAAATAAATGATTTCTGAGACTCAACCAGCCAAACCAAAAATTAATCCCAATTCATTTTATAATTATGATCATAACCCAATTCAGTAATTCCATTCATGACTCTTTAGTGTTTTGAAATGGTCTGTTAAAGCTGATAGAATGATTCATGGGAACAAGTAATGAATACTTTGCTTTTATTCCTCTGTTTGTTCTACTGAACAAAAAATCCATAAAGTGACTTGATCTGAAACTACTTGGCAGTGCAAGTGGAAACTTCAGTAACCTAAAAAAGGGGCATAGTTGAGATTGCTGTTATAGCAATATTTCAATCCTTAATGCTTTGAGCTATTTTTCACTCCATCTAAAGCTTAATGTAAATGTCTTAGCTAAAGTATTCCTATTTCAACTTCACTGGTCCTTCATGACTACTAGAGATTAGATAACTGATATTTCCAGCATAAGAAAAATGAGTCTTAAAACAACACGTACTCTCAATAAGACCACAGAGAGAACCTGCAACACACTTGATAACCTAAGAGTGGTCTTTGCTATTAGCATTTTAACTACCAAAGTCCGTCAGCTGAGAATACGGGATCAAATGCCTTTGTGATGTGAAACCATGAAGACCCTAAACAAAAATACACCTTTGCATGGGGAAATCAGTTTCTGGCCACTCTCAAACTGGACTTGCCTTGCTGTAGAGAGAGCTTTCTGTCCGAAACTATTTAGATGGTCATACACATAGCAGATATTCTTTATATGTGACTTAATTATCGCAACGGATTAAAGAGATTTCACTGTTTCGACAGACACAAACCTTCATTAAGTCTACAAGTAACTTCAGCTGCAACATGATAAAATATCTGCTCTAGGAGCTGAGTACTTTAACATGCAGAAGAGGCCCAATGAATTCTGCAAAGCAGCTCTACATCCTGGCTCACAAAAATATAACTTCTCTCAAGCCAGATACGGTCATTTAGAAAAATACAGACAGAGAAGAGCCTTTAGACCCTTGGCTCCTTCCTGTAAATGCAGAGCCCAGCTGCCCCATTCTTCACACTCCTGTCATCTGGGTGCCTCATGACCATTGGCAGTTTCCCTAAAATGTCAGTTGATTATGAAAAGATGTAGCTGTAATTAAAAAAGATTAAAAAATCCACACCTCTTATCTGAAGAGGTTTCACTCTAAAAGCTCTAATAGAAAAGGCTACATTACTGATTTTAAGTCTGTCTTGTACTTTAGATCTTTTAATTGGTATGATTGAAGAGTACTTCCTACGGTAGAGTTTGTAAAACACCTTACAGATGCTAATTATAGTAAAACTAATTATAATAAAAGTAATAACAACCCTAACAGGGTTGTAATCACTGTAGATTTGCAAGAAAAACACCTTAATTGTTTAATTTAATTAAAAGTGTTTGGAGTTTTTAAAAATTAGATAAAATGTCAGACCTATGAATTTCAGATTACTACAGCCTCCTTCCCCTATCAGTTCCATAAAGTCACAATTATTACACGGAGGACGGTCTGCGCTCCCTCACTAAGCTAAGATTTTTTGCATTGTTACTGGGCGTGCCAGTCCTGAGATGCTCAAGGGGGACAAACGAGGATGCATCTCAAAGATACAAGTAAACAGAAATCTACTGCCATTCTCCATACAGTAATCTCAAAGGGCAGCAAATTAGGAAAAGCTGAAGAGCAGCAGTTATGTACCCATGACAAATTCAGTCTGGCTCTGTCTAGTTTAATCCTGACTTTTTTTCCGTTCTTTTGCCACATGGTAAACTCTTACATTTTGATGATTCAAACAAAAAAGGACGAATTGTTGAAGTTCAACGCTCCGAAGCACAGAATTACAGGACAGCCAATTAACATTGAATACTTATTAATACAACAAAATAGATGTAGACATTACATGAGCTTTTCATTTTTTAAATGTAGTGTTACTGAATAGACTTTAAAATCACTGGGTTCTTCTGTCAGAAAAAAATAAACTGCTAAGACAGAGGTACCATATTATTGGGCTACCATATGGAAAGTGTTATATGTAAGAGGATCAACAGTGATTTAATTATTTTTGTTACAGGCTAATGTAGTCAAGCAGTGGAAGACTTGTGGTTTAGTATGTAGAGAAATAATATGAGAAAAAAATGTCTAAATCCTATTGGCAGGAGACCTGAAACTAAAGAAAATCACATCAAAATCCAGGAATTTATACTTATAAATCCCTCAGTAAAAAACACATCGTGATGTCTTATTACACTCATTCATAAAGTTATTGTAAATGGCAATCCCTTGATCCATACATGAATTGTGTAGGTATCAAGTAAAATAGGCTAAAATGGCATATCTGTATACTAAAATTGCCTTAAAACATATTTTTAATTTTGAAGGCAAAACATGTATAATTTAGTTTAGCATTTTTATGGTAAATAATTGCAATCTTTATGATCTGCAAACTGAATGAACATAAGTTTTTCCATTATGTTGTTATTGACCAGGCAATTTTACTGGCATTATTTTGTGCATGACTGCAAGCTGCCTATTAAATATACTGATGGTAATCATTTCATGTGACTGACAAGGGAAATGTGGGGGGATTTTTCTGTGTTAGTAAAAAACCTAGTTAAACTCAAAGCCATATTGTCCTGTGGGACAAATACATCTTGCAGGATTTTTTCACTGTTAGTTTATACGTGCAATATTAACTGTAAACTCTAAAGCAATTTCATATCTGTGATAAAAACAGGATTTAATTTCAACAAGATAGAGGTCACTGAGTTGCAGGAGATGCAATTTAAAACTTTGTGTTTTCTTGCGTCTTCTTGCAAAGCCCAAGCCCTTGATGAAATCAGAGTGCTGCGGTGTTGTACCGAGAGCAGAAATGGGCGTGCAGAATGTGCCATGTTCTCAGGCTTTCCACTTTTCAACTTTTCAGGCTCTTCCACTCAGCATAAGCTCATTTACACACATATCTCAGTGGAGGACATGATCCGACAGCTGCAATACTGAAGTCCAGCAGACAGACACCTGACCAGAAGTTTTAAACTTGAAACGTCAACACCTCCACTCCAGCAGTCTGCTCACACACGTGTGCGAACCTGAGGGGCACAGGATTTACTCTGCTCTGCAAGCACAGGCACCAAGTTCTCCCCTGCCAGAAGAAAGACATCTTGTTCCCTGGCTCCTCCCTCCCTCCCACCTGCAGCATCCATGGTACCCGCTGGAGCTCCTACTAAACCAATTTAACTCACCAAAACTGCAGAAGATCACTTTT
This sequence comes from Eurypyga helias, assembly GCF_000690775.1. Taxonomy (NCBI): domain Eukaryota; kingdom Metazoa; phylum Chordata; class Aves; order Eurypygiformes; family Eurypygidae; genus Eurypyga; species Eurypyga helias. The sequence goes on from NW_010235899.1 coordinate 45,679, forward strand.
TTATTATTTATTTATCTATCTATCTACCTGTCTATCTATTTATTTATTACGGATACATTTTCATGAGTTCCAGCCGCGTTAGCAGTCCAACATGCAGCAGTAGTGTCAATGCATGGCTGGGAGTCAGGCAAAGGAGCAGATGAGGGAGGTAAGCAGGACTCCCACACTCAAAAATTCAGAGCTTTTCCATGTGTCCACTTCATTTTGGGGAACTGCACCCTCATTGGGCAAAGCAGTTCATAGGGCCTCACCCGCGTCCAGAGGTGACAAACTGGAGTATAAAGCAAGGCTAAAACCCCAAACTAGGGGCAGGGCTTTGTGAAACAACAACATGAACAGTGTGCAGTATCGTGACAGGATTAATAATTCCATTCCATTAATTTCCCATTTTACACTCTAGATCTCAAGAAAAAGACTGGACAAGAGGAGCCATGAGCTCTGCTTTGGGACCAGGATTACATGGAGTAAGAAAGGGTTTTGCTGAAAGCTGAGGGAGATGCCTGTAAGACATGTTAAACAAGACTCTGGAAGCCATGGGCCACTCTTATGCCTGCCTGGTATGGAACAGCCCCTGGGAATGCTCAGTGCAACACTGGGAGGACGGTCCAAAACCTGCCCATCAGCTTTCACTCAGGAGGCAGCTAAGACTACAGCCCCAGTAAATAGCTCCCTAATAAATCACAGGAACTGGGAATGACCCAGAGCCAGTCCCATTCCAGCAGGCATTGCTGTGAAATACTACTTAGCAGAGACCATCAGGGCTGACAGATGATGGAGATGATCATGCTGCCCTTTGGGAGCAGCATGTATTCCCCTGAGCCCTCCCGCAGGATTTTTCCTCTCATTTGTACAGGTGTAAGGAATATGCAAAACTGTGTTTGTACTACGTAGGATGTTTCCAGAGGTTTATTGCCTCTTCTGGCTGAAATGGTAGGAGTGGCACCAAAAATGTACATATGTATGTATGTATGTCTCACAGTATCCTATTGTTATTTTGGAATTATTTTGTAAAGCAAAACTGATATATTAAAGTATTACTTATGTTTATGATATTACTGATATTCATGGGTAGTCTGGGTGTCCTAATGAGTGAAAAGAAGCAAAATCTTCATCAGACAAGGAGTCTTCTGATTGGAAAAAAAAAATATCTCAGGAACTTTCCTTTTCAGACATCTCTCTTCTAAGTGATAAAGTTGTTTCACATCTTCTCTTTTCAAAATTGTTTTCTAGTGGTTTTTTCTGCTGCATGTTTTTGTGTCGCTGATAACAAGGTGTTGTGATATCAGGGCTCTGCAGCCAAATGTGCTGCTATTTATACTTCTATTGCCAAATAACATTTTTTCTTCATAACTGTCTTTTGGGAAAAATTCTTATATATTTTAAAATGCACTTAGAAATACACATGCTTAAATCACAATTTTTCCAAACAAATGTCAAAATACCTTGATTTTTGCAATAAATTGGTTAAGATTTTACACAGTCATACAAATATATGTTGAAATAACAGACTCACTATACTTCATTCTTCAGCTAGTGGTCTTCTTTAATATATTAACCCATAAAATGCTTCTTGGCCGAGAGCCAGGTAAAAACTGGTATGTGTGAAGCACAGGCTGAGCATCTTGTGTGTCATTTACTCAGTGCAGCCTAACTCTGTTTGCTGTGATAATCTCACAGCATTACTGCTTCTTCACCTTCTTCCAGAGGAATACTTTTCATACTCAGAGGAATATAGATTATATATACATTCTATATATAAATCTGTCACATTAGGAAGATACATTGAGCCTGTGTGTTTTGTTTGTAACCAAAAATTTTTTTAAAGTCTAGGTTGATCCTTTTTATCACCTCACAACTTCTTTTCTCTATTTCTACACACCCAAGATTGTGAAGATGAGGAGTGTAGAAGGTCAGCACTGGCAATAGTAGCTGGGGATGAGGTGGAGTGAGAAATCCAGATCTTGAGCTGGGCAGAAGCTACGTGTGTCAAGGCTGTGCTGCTCCCAGGCCGGCTGCAGGTGTGACCCTTGGGTAGGGTACAGCACTGCGGGACACAGGAGCATGTGCCACGCTCGCGAGCATGAATGAGGAGGAGAGGATGTCAGGTGCAGGATGAAAATGTCTCTAGTGCCCCAGTAAATCTGCTTTTCCTACCGGCAAATCAGCATGCTGAAACGCTAATGGAAATCGTGGTATACACGCACTCCATTCCTGTTATAACCAGGTCAGGCAAGTGTAATATAAGAATTTTCCCAAAGTCATAGGTGGTAAAAGTAGTTGGAGCCTTGACCTCTTCTGTGGCGAAGATGCCTGTAACTTTTCGGATGGTCAAAGCAAAACCAAATTAAAATGGTAAATGTGGATAATATCACTCTGTACAATATTTTCAGAAGTGAATCATAACCTGAGACTTGAGAATTTCCCACCATGGGAATCATAGAACAAAACTCTGAGTGGCAGGCGATCTCGGGAAAGCTTGGTTATCCCGTGAGCTAGAAGGGCCAAAGAATGCAAATATAAACATCCTAACAAATATAATCATGCTCTATGAACTCCATTGTTCTTGTTTCTCTAATTATTGCTCTAAATGAAGGACAGAGTTTAAGGTAATCATTTTGTTATCTATTTATAAAAAAGAAAGATTTTTGAGGAAACTATTATAGCTCGAAACAGACTACATGCATTACAATTCAGAACTGAATTATCTTCTAACTGATAAAACTTGTCTTGAATACCAAACAATATTTTAATGGCAAGCCCAGATTCAAATGATACAATTGTATCTATTTGTTGAAAAAATGTGCATAATGAAAAACATGTGTCTTTGAATACAGGCTTAAATAACTGGAATGCTATCTACATAGTGCTGCTCAGACTAAAACTGAAAGACCACTCTTCCCATACAGGAAGACAAGTCTAATGAAGACAGTAGGAGAGCCTCAAGGTAGTACTGCATTTCAGAAAGACAGCAGAGAAGCTGCAAGCTAGCAATGGCTTTTGTGTCCAGCAGCCAGGGGAAAAACTAAGTGTCTTTATCATCCTGTGCAGCACGTAATCAGCACTGCACATTTTTTAAAAATTAAATGTAATTTGAATCCTGAGACTGAATTTGCCATGCTTTGGTAACTCTAACTTTGTACTGCTCCACTCTCCAAGGTGACTTAAAAGTATTTTGGGAAGATATCTGTAGTTTCAGGGGGCTGAAGCAATCAGCAGCGAATGACAGCCTGGCACACATTCAAAACCAGGAGTGGATGAGCAATACAGGAAAACATGTGACCGATTTAGAACCATTGGAAAAATATCTTAATTGAAAATTTTTGATACAAGCTTTGTGGAAACTCCTAGAAAATATTTTTGCAGACTTAGACTGACCCGAATGAGCACTGCTACTTCAAAGACCTCTCTTGAGTGTAGGTGCTGATATTGCTCAGCAGAGGGTTAAGCCGGAGTGACTAACTGATGGCAGTTGGCATCCCAGCTTTCCTGGACATTCCCACTGCCCTGGCAAGGATGACAGAAGAACAAGCTGACTAAAGGCTTGTTCCTGACAGGATAAACTCCATAGCCAGCCTACAAATGCTCTCCTGCAGCATCCCTGGCAAACCCTGTGGACTGCAGAGAGTTGGTGGCACTGACAGTGGCAACCACCCCAAACCTAACCTGAGGGATGCTAGCTGAGCTGAGCGATGTGACCCACGGTGAGGGACCTTGAAAGATCTCTTTGCCATTCCTGCCTTTACCACAGACCTCTGGAGTGATCCCAGATAAGTCACTTATTCCTTGGCTTTTCTAGCTGTCCAAAAAGGAAAACTAGTCCCTTCGAACTCCCGCCGATGTGGCAGGGCCAAGCTCATGTTCACAAGGGTCTGTGAGGTGCCCGAGTGGGTGAAGTGATTCAAATGCAGTCAGGAGTGATAAAATCTTTCCCTGTTTTATTTCGTGCGGGATACCTTATTGCTGCAGTCAGAGCTACGGCAGATATTCCGTAAGAAATTTACCCAGCAAACAGTGTTGATTGGTGGTAGTGGTGGGTACTTTTACTCCCGAATCATCCTCGTAGGTCAGAATTCTCTCAAACATTCAGATTTGCAAAAAAACTATCTAGGTCTTGGGATTGGGGAAACTGTTCGGAGTAGGATCTGAAAATTGGGAGCATAGTCCATGCTTTTTGACACAACATTCTTTATTGCCAGAAAGTGGGTAGCAAGTAGTGCAAACGAGGCATTAAAATCCCCAGACGTACCCTTCTCCTGCTGGGTGCTTCTACAGCCTGAGGAAGGCACCGAGGGGTGCATGGCAGGCAGAACAGCACAGAGCTTACCAGTACGGCACTGAACCTTCTCCAATCTGTCGCGGGGGGACACCGCCCCGGCTCCATGCCCGCGGGGCAGCGTCCGCCGAGCTGCCGCCTGCCCTCCTCCTCCT